>NW_007727626.1:172890-185887 GCF_000696425.1 Galeopterus variegatus | reverse complement strand
ACTAAAATAATTTTTTAAATAGAGAAATGTGGTATTCATAGATACATGTATCACATAGTTATTATAGCAAGTGATGAAAACAGAGTGCAAACAAAAGGAAGAATAAATGAATTGCCAAGACCTTGCAAGATTCAAAAAATCATTTTAAAAAGTACACATGATTTAGCTGAAATATCACATGTGATATAACCAGTGCTTCAGGATCAATAATCTCTTTGTCTATCTGAGGAAATATCCAAAAAATGTCAATTATTTAAAAATAAGTGAGATAACTGTAATTTTGCAGCTTATTTACACACTATACAAACAGAATTTGAACTGATTTCTTCATTTTATGAGTTACATAGCTTTTGCCTTAACATTAAAGTTTTTTCTTATTTAACAAGAAAATTTTTGGACTGAACCTAGGTAATGCACAATGCAAGCATTTCTCATTTTTATTGTAGATTTCTCTTTAGATTTATTATACATAAGAAAGCAAAAATTTTTGTAACAAGAATTATGATTTTTTCAAATCACAATGAATCATAGTAGCTATATACTCTTACCTTTAAACTTTACCTTGAAAACTGTTGGAGAGAACTTTCTATATCCAATGGTAATAAAGAGACAATTGGTCACCTTAAGATTTTTTCAAAAAAATTATATGAAGTTGTAGCCACCAGGTAAAGTTCACAGTCTATGAATTCAGAAAGCCAAAGTCAAATAGAGTTTTCACCAACATTAAATTCAAACAGTATGCATAAGGGTTTTATTCTAACAGTTTGTAGAAGGAAGTGCATGAATACAAGGTACTTTAGATAGGAATTGGAAAATAACAAATTAAATCCACATTATCTATAATTATATTATTTTTTATTTTAATTTTTATCACCATCCATAAAACACCTATGCTTCAGTCAAATCAGACAGCTTACTTTGTTCCTAGAAATGACTCAAAATTTTAAGCGTTCTGCCTTATTGGAAAACATGTATATTAAGAACTAGCTTTCTCATGATGCCTTTCTGCACCTAGCTGGGGTCTTCCTTCCTTTGGAATGCTCATAGCACTTTATAAGAATGGAACAAGATACAATAGAAGGACTCATTTTAAGTACTGTCCTCTCTATACAGCCTTTCTACACTCATATATCATAGTGACCTTTCCTAAACACCTCTCATAGTGTTAGTCATTTCTCCTTTTTCGCCTAACTGTATCCTACATATACTTCTATTATAACATTTAAAACAGCTTCCAGCAATTATTTATCTACCAATCTTTCCCACCAGAGTGGCACTATTTGTAAACAAGATCGTGTTTGATTCAGATCCATATTTCTAAAAATTGCACACACAAAAAAGCACTTAGTAAAAGCTGAATGAATGAACATGGCTTTTGCATTTAAAAACTTGATCCCAATTAAGTGAACAGAAATAAGCACATCTACAGTAAAATTTAAAATAGATTTATTTCATGAAAATGCATTTCTAAAAAAAGTTCAAGGTAGCAATGAAACAGGTTGTCATGCCAGTGCATGACTCTCTGCAAAATGAATTGTTCAGTATAAATGCTATCAAAGATGATGAAAGCAAAGTGCTTAGTGCCAGGGTGTGGAATATGTGAGAACTAAGCTTCATATCACAGTATGAGATGGTGGTGTGCATTATGAAGGGGTTTCTGGGAAGGGGGCCAGAAAGAGAATCAGCATTTTGTCAAAGTGGTGACTGATCTAATTAGGGCATTTTGTCAAAGTGGTAACTGATCTAATTAGGCTACATCAGAGGGAACTTTTGAGAAGAAACATAAAGATAGGAAGGTAGGTTGCTTTTACATTGGAGAGAGTCTTTAATAAATAACCAAACAGATTTTTTTCCAGGATAGTCATCATCTAAGATTTTCTTTTTAGAATTAGAGTGGTAGCATGCAGAAATGATAAGAATCGGAATGAAAGATGGGAGGAGGATATGAACTAAAAAGTTATGCAATAAAAAAAATTATCTACTAAAGACCTAAAGTAGAACAACTTGCAGAAAAAACAAATAAAGGGCCGGCCTGGTGGTGCACTCGGTAGAGTGCGGCACTTGGGAGCGCGGCGGCGCTCCCGCCGAGGGTTCAGATCCAATATAGAGACCGGTCCACTCACTGGGTTGAGCGCAGTGCGGGCGCGACACCGAGGGTTGTGATCCCATTGCCGGTCGCGGTACGGGCGCCACACCAAGGGTTGCGATCCCGTTACCAGTCATGAAAAAAAGACAAAAAGGAAAAAAAAAGAAAAAACAAATAAAGATTAAATGCAAGTGATGTTGTCAAGAAATAACTGATAGAAACTACAAACTGAAAGGATACAGGCCTTAACAAGGCAGACAAAATGAAAGGATAGTTGTTAGTTTTTCAAGCATTTGCAAACTGAGAATTTTGAAGTCTCTAAAATATACAGGGAAGTCAAGAGGGTACGTGAGTTTTAGAAGGGGAAAAACCTGTTTCATTCCACCCACACTAAGTTTGAGTTCATGGGAACCTAATCAAGCAGCAATGCTAGGCAAGCAATTGGGAAATTGGGACTTTGAGAGAAGACAGGCCTAGATATTTAGCAGAAATTATTTCCCGGGGTGAAGGCTTAATCTCTGAGAACAGATGAGGTATGCCAAAAAGAGAGCAGCAAGAAAAATTAGAAGGTTAGACTTGAAACTGATAAAGTATCATGTTTAAGAGACAAGAGGGCAGAGAGGAACTGGAGAAGGAGGCAGAGCAATGATCAGAGAGACAGCAGAAAGACAGGAAGAGTTGGATCGTAGAAATCAGGGATGGAAGAGAGTCCAGGCAGAGGAGATGGTGGCCACAGAACAAGATTTGGGACATTCAAGTTATTGTACTTCATGCTCAGGAGGTCGGGGAGCCTAGAGAAGGCAGGTAACAGCAGCTGTCACAAGGAGCTTGGGAAAGAAGGGCGGCTGAGGAAGAGGAAGCAGAGGCTTTTCCTGTCATTCAGTTAGAAAGTCTGGAGGTGAATGGCGGAAAAGAAGCAGCAGCTAGAAAGAGCAATAGGATTTAGAGGAAGAGCTTAAGAAAGAGAAACCATGGGCCGGCCCGGTGGCACACTCGGTAGAGTGCGGCGCTTGGGAGTGCGGCGGCCCTCCCGCCGAGGGTTCGGGTCCCATATAGAGCCCGGCCCACTCCCTGGTTGCGCGTGGTGCGGGCGCAACACCAAGGGTTGCGATCCCGTTGCCGGTCGCGGTACGGGCACAACACCGAGGGTTGCGACACCAAGGGTTGCGATCCCGTTACCGGTCACGAAAAAAGACAAAAAGGAAAAAAAGAAAAGAAAAGAAAGAGAAACCAGAGCATTTTTGTAGAAAGAGGGAAGGGAGAAAGTGAGGAAGGCCCTAAAAAATTCTGAATATGTTTAAAATGAAATTTGATATAGAAACACACTTGTGCTAAGAGAAAATGTATTTAGTAGTTTCATAATTTTAATTTAAGTTTCTCAAAACTCTACTATTATTAAGGAATATAGATTGGTGTAAGACTTAATGTTTCCCTTGGTTGCCTAATCTGCTTTAAGATTTGTCCAAAATCTTAGAAACATTTAACTTAAATTTCTTACTCTGTATTAAATAGTTTTATATGTCTACTAAATATTATTTACCTCTGTTATTTAAAGAATAATAATAAAACAATAAAGTCACATTGGAAGATAGATACAGTGAGAAATAATTTCTTTCTAGGGCAAAAGAAGTTCCCTAAAGAATGTGTAAGAGGTCAAAGACCGTGATCCTCGTGGTTTTCAGGGAAAGGGTTCATCAGAATCAGGCCAGTGATGTCTTGACTATTTCCAATGTACATATGACATATTATGGCAAAAAAATCAGTTATCACCAGTGGCAGGTATAACTTAAGGAATAATGTCTAACTAACTTATCCAAATAATTTGTTTGTAACCTGTTCTGAAGTTTGTTTTAAATTTAATTACTAGCAGTTCCCATCTCTTAAACAGAATCTTTTCCAGAAATTAGTGTCTAAATCAGTTGTCAGAAACTCAGAACATGTTTGTCATGCATTTTTTCTCAAAGATAATATAGGAAATAGTGATTATGTTCCCAGAGTAACCTACAAAAGCCAATCTATTCCATAGTGCATCTGAAATAAAATGCATTTTAAATGATAGTTATTTCATTGAAAGCTCTCAAGGGAATTTAAAATGCTCTCCTACTTCTAAGGTAGGGATTATTAGTATCCCACTTTAGCAATGTGTCAATTGAGGCATTAGTGATCAAGTAATTTCCTCAAGGTCCCACATAGCTTTAATAGTATGTACTGTCATGTGGGACCCTGAACAAGTTACTTGATCTAATGACTCAATTGATTTATGGAAAATGTAAGATACTAATAACCCTATTTGTATGTATATATAGAGAGAGAGAGACAGAGAATTGTTCTCAATACTACCTAATGGGATACAGAATTTTTCAATAAACTTATGCAATTTTTATGAGAGAAAAAAAAGAGTTTTCAACGTGGTGTGGGAGGATTAAAAGAAGTCCTAGACTTGAAGTTCTAAACAACTACTTGGAGTTTCCACATTCATATACTCACTCATGATTTGGAGTGCATCAAAAATATCTCTAATTTCTCCATCTGAAAATAAATGGTTCAGTTTAAGTAACTTCTAAAAGACATTGGAGAACCAAAATTATATAATTTTATAATCAACGATGTTGCATTTTTTATATACATAGCTAGATGTGCAAGGAGTATAGCATCTCTGTACTGTGAAGCATCTAATATTCTTTTATTTTCATACAGACTGCAGTTAGGAAAGAATTCTGTTAAGAGACTGCTCAGACTATTTGAAAGGAGTGTTGAAAATTAAGGTTTTTGGAGTCGAAGAGACACAGGCTCAATCTTTCCTTTTATTCCTATGATCTTTTCTTTCATTTATTTTTATAGTCAGATACAGGAACTGCCAATTTAAAGGTCAGCATCATAGTAAAGGAAAAGTGGTGACTTTTAGCTTGTGTTAAAATACCCATACAAGCATGAAAGAGAGAAGAGAAAAAAAGCTAATGTTTCGTACTTTTTCCGGGGTACACATTTTGCATAAGTTAAATCACAATTCTACAGGTGAGGGATTGAAGTTTTAAAAACCTAAGTAAATTGCTCAATGGTTCATAGATAACAACAGCCAAAATATGAGTATGATGCAAACTCATGTGCTTCCCGTTTTTCTTATCCTTGGCCACCAGCAGTGACGGATGTTAGTGGCTGTCTAAAGAAAGCCATTGCTCTTCTTTCTCCAGGGCAAGCTATACCTCTCCCAGCCCAAGGAACTAAATATGTATAGCTCTCAGCTAATCCTGGTAACTTCTCTAAGTTTGACAAGTCATGAATTTAGTTATGGGCACATGCTGTAATTTTGGCCAATTATATTTTAAGAGATGCCAGTTGTAGAATTTCTGGGAGGGCTTTACTCACACTTGGAAAAAAAGTAATTTTTCTTCTGTCCCATTGGGAATTGGGTTTTGAAAATGCAATGTTTGCTACCCATTATTTTATGAGCTTAAGAGGACAAACCTAAACAAAATGACAATATGGAAAGGATATCTATTCAGGAAGATAAAAACAATTTAAATTCTACCATTGTGGAGCTGCTTAATGAACTCTGCAACTAAACAAAACCTGGATGTCTATTTATGTGGGACAGTATTGCTATAGCCACCATTAGGTTTTATTTTACTATGATTTACTGTTATTTTCAGCTAAAAGCACCATAGCTGAAACTCACTATGTGGTACGTAGTTGTTCATGGAACTTTCTTCTCCCTATACATTATCCCATAAGAATTCTCTGTGATTCCTCTTTTCTAATCCAATTTCCCACAGTATTGCTTCCTCCCAACTTTTCTACAATGTCCTTTATAACTCTTCTCCATAGCAAACTTCCTTATAATCACAACCTATTCATCAGGTTTATCCTTTACCTCTTTGCCTTAGTTGCAACCCGGCTCTTGGCTCTCTTCCGAGTAATTACTCCCCAACAGCCAACTTTGTAATCATTCACTTTCACTCACTGTCTCTAAACCCCAAGTCCTTCCATCTCCCCGAATGACTTAAATGCCTGTGCAAAGAATAAACAATCCAATACTCTCTCAGCAAGTTGTACTCCTCTTCTCTAGTGCACTTCAGCACCAATCCACTTCAGACGTCCACGTCCACTTCCATACTCAGCTGAAACTCCTCCAGCTCTTAAAATCTAAACTTGAGCCCCTTACTCTCTGATGACAATCTTCTATCCCTTCATCTCACACTCAGTCACTCCCACTAAACCTTTCTTTACTTCCTCCCCATCCCATTTACAATCCATCACTTTAATGTCTTCAACTTCCTTATTCACTCAACGTTAATGTCATTCAACTTCCATTGCCTCTGCCTAGAAATCACGGATCAATTCCACTCTCCAAATTTTCCCTGACAGCACCTAGTGTTCTGATGCTTTTCATAAAAAATTCCAAAACCCACAGAGTTCAATTCAAAAATCTTCCATATAAATTGGACCGTCTCTTCTTTCCCAATATGCCTCTATGTTTCCTAAGTCTATTTTTCCTATTGTCCATAGAACTATTTCATATCATCTGCAACCCCCCTCAAACCTCCTACCTAATTACCACCCTTCATTCTGCACAAAAGACCTGTTTCCCACATAACAGACAAAAGAGAAGCTCTCAGATCAGAATCCCTTCTACATCCTGCCACCACACCTCCTATGTGTCCACCTATTTTCTCCCTTCCCACTAGAAAGCAATGTCCTCCTAGCATCTCCTGTGTGATACTCTCTATACTAGTTCTCTAGATCTCTCTTCTGCCTCCTAAAGGGACTGGTTCTAAAGATTATTTCCTGATTTTCTCATATCTTCAGCCTCTCTCTTTCTAATGGCTCCTTTTCATCAGCTTGACCAAGCTATCTCAAAACACCCTGATCATTTAGTATGATGGGATCTACAGGCATCCAGATTCCACTTCTGTAGATAACTAAGAACTTTTAATGGAAATACCTTTTCTTAGACTTCACTTTTAAGATAAAATCTCTAGTGATGTAAGTATTTAAGCTTTAACTGGGATACTGAGCAAAAGTCAGACTGATTAGGAAAGGGAACAAGTGAAACATTATCATATGACATTTTGAGTATCCACACTGGTCAGGTTGCTCTTAACAGTCACATTTCCATGCATAGAAAAAGTACAAAAAAAGCTTTAAATTTCTCCTAGACTGACTATTGGATCTTAAGAAATGACTTCATGGTGGCTAAATAATATGTTCAAAATTAGTTCTAGTTTTCCTGTTCTCAGGGGGCTCCTTAAATTTCTTATAGTTCATTGTTCTTACTTAGAATTGTTCTTATAATGATTTAGCTACTCTATACAGACATCAACACTAGCTGATTCATTTCAAGAAGAGTGTGTTGTATAAAACCATACATGAGGAAAATCCTTTCGAAACCACATATTGGTGGATTAACTCTACTTAATCACTTCTATTTTGTGATCAGTACAACACAAAAAAAATTCTGAGAGTTTAGATTCAATCTCTTTCAAAGACTTTTACAGAACAGTTTAGGATCCTTTCACTACTTTTTTAAAAATTAAACTTGGAGAATACTTTCACTGATAGTCTCCTTTGAATATGACCTCCCACCTTCTCACCATTTCAATATATTCTGTAGCTTGATTGAAAGCCTTGGCCAAAGCTGAAAAACTGTAATTTGTCACTGGTTTTAAATACATAGATTTCCCTTAAGAGGACTTGATGGACCTGGAGATAAGAGAATAAATGACTCTCTATATCATAGTCAATAGGCTTATAAATTTCCTACAGGTAAAGCAAAGTTTTGACTGGTAAATATACTGAGATGATAAAAGTGATAATTTTAGACAGATTTCCTCAAGAAATTAAAAAACCACCTACATCTAGGAATGGGAAAAATATTATAATATACTAAAATGACTTCAACATCATCTCTTAAAAAGTAGACATTAACCTTCCCTCTCTGGGGCAATGGATATAACTGATCATAGATCTGCTGAAATGAAAAGGATGACAACTGGTTTACATATTTTTATATCTGTGGTTGTGCTCAACGTAAGACAGTTTGAATTCTAATGAATGGAAATTGGTAAAATTAAGAATCTTAAAAAGTAGACATTAACCTTCCCTCTCTGGGGCAATGGATATAACTGATCATAGATCTGCTGAAATGAAAAGGATGACAACTTGGTTTACATATTTTTATATCCGTGGTTGTGCTCAACGTAAGACAGTTTGAATTCTAATGAATGGAAATTGGTAAAATTAAGAATTTAACTAAATGCCCCAAAACATTTAACACCACCATTTTTTGGTGTTTTTCCACCATTGAGGGGTAACATAAAGAGGAAGGGTAGAAAATAGATTCTATCAAACAAACATAATTGTTTAGTAAATGCATTTAAAAATAATTTACTTTTAACCGGAAATAAGCTCATGTAAAGTTTAAGGGAAATTAATGTTTATTAGTTCCCCAAATTTTAACCATATAATTTCAATAAGAGTAATTCTACCCTAAAGGTATTTGTTAAGTATCTTCCAGGGGTTTTGCTTTTTAAACAATGTTATACCATACAGAAATAAAATATACAGAAAAGATATTTTTTTCCCTTTTGAAAGTTATATGAAAAGATACATTACATATGTTTATTGGAGGAGAAATTTCAATGTTTCTACACATGAAGCATTTAAAAGCTAAATTTTAAAAAAAATTATATTTGTGAAAAATGATGATTTTCTAGTATAGGCATTTTAGCATCAATAATAATGATATTAAATATTACTTAAAAGTCTTTCTAGTACTTTTCTATCTCCTATACATTATCAGTCTACACACAGAAAATATACAAATCCCAACTACTTTCCTAGGATATTCTAAATGTCATATTCCTACATAGATTTATAAATTTCATGGAATACAGAAACCTCTCTACATTTTAGAATAAATAATTTTCAAAGGATTATTCTAGCTAAAAAGTGAAAAAACACAACATCAACCCCATCAATTTCTACTTCTGCAGTAAATAATGATGCTTTTTGTCTTGAGAAGATGGTAAACATGCAGTTTGTGATTATTGGAATACTCTTTAACAAAAGGAGAATGTTTTCTTAATTTTCCTATGGCACAAAATTTTTATGGGAAAAAAACAATTTTAAGCTTTGCAGCTATGGTTATCAACAATATTAAATTATGGTCTCTTTCTTTTTGTACTCTTTGCCATTTAAGAATATAAATAATTTTAAATTTGCTTAAGTTATCACTATTTTGTTTTAAAATGTGTTCTTGTTTAATTACATTGACTAAAAGAAGCTTTACATATTCACTTTAGCCTTTCATCATTTTTAGTTTGGTATAATAAAATGCTAACTGCTGATCAGCCATCTAAAAGAACATCTATTTTTATATATCAAAAGGTTAGGCACCAAAGGGGGCATTAAAAACATCCACTGAATGATCCATAAGGCAGGCCCATAATATACTTCCTTTCCCTTTTCAAAATTACAAAATATTGTCACTATAAATCAGCAGAAATTTTGATTTTTTTGTTGTTGTTTTAACATAAAGGAACACACGAAATAATAATCTAAAAAGCATACACTTTGGCAAAGACATTTATTATTTAAATCATTTTAAACATGTTTTACTTTACAGGAAATTCCAAAATCCCATCACTGCTTCTTTTATGTAATGCTTTGAAAGTTAACACTCATTGAGGTTTATTTGACTTTTTATTTTAATTCATCCAACTTTAATGTGTCTATGAACATAAATCACTTATATAATATCTAGTATACTAGCTAATCAAAATCAGATTTTAAATCCAAAACCTCTGTACAGTTACTAATTGCTTCTTAGATTTTGTCAGAATATTTTGTCATCTTCCCGTGCAATGTCAGGCGGGTTCCCTGAATAGTGGGGAGCTCACATTATATTTTATCTTTCTGAAGAAGGCATATTCTTTATAGAGATCATAATTAAGAACCCTCAGACACAAAGTTTGAACTCTTTGACTTAACTTCCCCTTTCCAAGGTAATTGTTTATCCAGGCTGCTGAAGGAGCAATTTTAAGGATATATTGTGGCAATTGGTCTTTAAAGATGCTGCTAAGAGCAAATGAAAACAGCAAACTCAATAAGAAACAAAGAGCAGGTGTTCTTTCAATTAGAAAGAAAAGAGAAGTTTCAGATAATGAGACTATGATGAAAACTAACGGAGGATACAATATATGAAACACAACGTTAAGGCTGATTTTCTTCCCACACAATCATCTGCATGCTTCTTTAATTAAATGAGCATGTTAGTTTGCATCTTTTAGCATTTAATCTTGAAACAACTCCCTGTTTTCATCTTTAAGTAATGACAATGTAGATTGCTGAATATGTGAAACAGTGTAAGAAATTAGTCTATAAGTCTCTTAGTTAACTGGAGGAGACTGTAACATCTTATGGCATTAAACTAGATACATCAGAGTTACGCTTAGATACAATAATCCTTGCTCTTTAAGATATTAACATGTGAATACTTTGCAGTAGTATTTTCTATTTTATAAAAGCGGTTTTATGTAGACTGATGATTAAATATTTTTTTCTTAAAATGCATTTCATTTGGTATCCCCAAGAAGAAACTTCTCTAAAGTTTCAGGAAAATTCCATTATCTGAATATAACACATCAAAGTCTTTTCAAACTTATTTTTACAGGCATGTTTTACTTGCTTTAGGGTAAGTCCACATTTAAGATTTCTGTCTGGAGCACACATACACCCACATCTATCTATCTAGCAATGCCTGTAGGTATTTGCGGTTGCGTTTAGCCACTTAAAGGTTAGCTTAGGACCATCAGGGCCAAGTTAATGTGAGATTATTATGTAGGTTGCCATGGGTCTCTTTTTTAGCACAACAGGAGCAATAAATATAAGCTTTCCTTTTCTAAATTACCAAACTTTACCATCAAGACAAGCTTTATGAAAGACTTTGTATTTTAAGGTATTTCAAGGAATTAGCATTTCTGAAAACATGTGTACAAATGGAACAGTTACTTAACAGAGGTCTGTATAAATTAAAACAGCCTGTGTGCACTATTATAAATAAACAAAATATCCAGAATCTGAGACTAGTTGAGCTAAACAGTAGTTAAACTTGGTGAGATGTGAAATTAAGTTTTAATGCATGCAAAACACATTCCAATGCATATTTTTAGGTGTAGTCTGATTGACTTTTCTCGGTGTTTAAAATTAAAAGCTGCCTTTAGGCAGTTAAGAACCTTTGGAGAGCTTTTGATATTATTAAACTCAAGCACTTACATTATGTTTTAACATAGAGCCAAGCAAAGACCAACACTCCGGCCTCATCCCAGGACAGATTTTAATGTGGCCACCTGCCAACATGGTTCCTCACAGTCAGTTCATTAGCTTCTCTTCCCAGGGAAAACTCACCACCTTATGCAGGTGAATACACTCATTTTTTATATCCCAATCATATTTCACTCTCTCTTGCCAGCCCTCATGAATATCATGTTAACCATAATAATAAAATAATAATTGATACATGAATGGGTAGCTCTGTGTCAAACATTGGTGACTGTGCCATATAACTATCTCATTATAGTCTCACAGTCTATGTGCATGATTATTAATCTCATTGTACCGTTTGAGGGAATTGACATTTAGTAAAGTTAAATAACTTGCCCAAGGTCACACTGCTCACATGTGGAGCTGGAAATGAATTCATGTCTACGTGGCTCCAAAGCTGAGCAAAGAAAGAGTGTGTGCTGTCACTGGCTTCTCAAAGACTGTTAGATTACATTCGTTTTCTCCTTCAATGAGCAGCCTGAAACTCATTTTATTCCAAGTTCTCCATGATTAGGAAAGTAAAGATCTTTTCTACTCAAATTAAACTCTGCTCTATAACTATGTATTGAGCACTTGTATGCAAGATACTTGGCTAGGTGGGTGGCTATCATCATAATATGTTTATTTATTAGCTGTCATTTAAATTTATTTCTCCTCTGAATTTAGTATTCAAAGAATTTAATTCTATTCTATGAATTATACTTGTGGATTACTGTCATGATACTATTTTTATTACTTTCTCTTGTGTTTCTCCAAAACAGTTTTGTTTTGATATATTTTATATAAACATGTAAGTGTGTGATTTGGACAAAATACAAACTAAAAATCTTGAATTGTCTGTGCTGAGTTAAAAGATATTGCTCAATCAATAAAATCCATAAACCCTGATGCATCA
This sequence comes from Galeopterus variegatus, assembly GCF_000696425.1. Taxonomy (NCBI): domain Eukaryota; kingdom Metazoa; phylum Chordata; class Mammalia; order Dermoptera; family Cynocephalidae; genus Galeopterus; species Galeopterus variegatus. The sequence continues at coordinate 173,585 of NW_007727626.1, read as the reverse complement.
GATCCAAAGCTTCAACTGCAGCTTCTACCTTCATATCCTATCATGTATTTCCTGTTACTTACTGGTCAAGAATCAGAAATGCCAAATTCAATAGAACGGTCATCTGGGAAAGATGTGTTTTTCTTTTTATGGCTGTCACACTGTGATGGGAATTTTACCCCAGGATGCTGTGATACTGTTCATATCCCATTAATTTTATTATGCAACAGTGTAAGTGGTCTCAGGAGCCTGAGTAGATGGCATATTTACCTGAATGCTGAATATTACCCACCTCATCTAAATGAATGCTAAATGAAACAGGAGTTTTAACTAAAGAGAAATCTGCACTGGGCATATAGATCATTTCCTATCACGTACTCACTTATTTATCATAATGAATTTGGAAGAGGAAAAAACAGTAAGATTGGTATTAGAAAACTTTTATTCAAAGGTGGATTAATTCAGCAAATATTCATTAACTGCCTACTATATGCAAAGCAGTTTTTCAGGTGCCAGGAATAAAACAAAAAAGGTTAAAGTGTAAAAATAATGTGATGGTAGCTGTAAAAAGAATACGAAAACAAATATATTTATTCATTAAACGTAGTTCTTACAAATGCCATACATATGGTTTTAACAATGCATTTGAAATGCATGGATCTGCAATATGCTTACAACTAAAATATATAGATCTTAAAATAATTCAAGAACAAATA
>NW_007727626.1:170838-172076 GCF_000696425.1 Galeopterus variegatus | reverse complement strand
AAATATATTTATTCATTAAACGTAGTTCTTACAAATGCCATACATATGGTTTTAACAATGCATTTGAAATGCATGGATCTGCAATATGCTTACAACTAAAATATATAGATCTTAAAATAATTCAAGAACAAATAAAAAATGTCACTGCCTATGAACATACTTAGCAACTGACCTAATGGGGAAAATCACTTTCCTCATTATAGTCTAAACAATATACCAAAACCGAAAGTTTTTGAGTTGATAATATATGTGGAAGTAGCATTTCAAAAGTCAGTTTTGTAGCTGTCTTTGGATAAACTGTAAGGACAGTTTTGGGTGTCACAGTGATTTGGGGGGCCCTTACTGTCATATGGTGAGAGGAAGGAAGCCTGACATGCTAAAATCCCAGCCATGTGTGGAACAGTTGTACACAACTGTGCCTGAAACCTAAGCTCATTTTATTTTTATTTTACAAAAGTTAAAAAATTTTTGCACAATTAATAAATACAACCTCCATGTAAATGGAAAGAAATTTTGTATTTCATTTTGTTCAGAATTTACAAAAAGCATTGCACACTACTTGAAAAAAATATTATGTCACCACCTGGCACACCACTCATGGAATTGGAGTGGCCTACACAATACATCTCTGCCAGTCTTCAGCTGTAGCTTTTGCATTCACTGTGTCCTAACACATTTTAAAATGCATAGACTCATATCATACAATGCTTTCCTCTTATTTCTTTTTATTTATCCTTTGTATTTCAACTAGGCCATGATATTTTCAAAGTTATGTGTAAGTAGGTCAGATTATTTAAGGATTTTCAAGAGGTTTCTGAATGGGGCTTCTTAAAAATTATGCCCAAGTTATATAACCAAAGCATTTTATAATTCTAGAGGGGGCTATATAAAGATTATTTGCTATAAAAGAAAGAGAATATTGGATACAATAGTGGTGTGGAAGTCAAGTTATTTCATCCACGTACCAGGGAGAGAGCAAACCTTGGGGCAGGTGTCGCAAAACACCCCAAGCAGTTATGGTTTTGTAGCTGGACTTGGGAAGTTGAAACATTCTTAATGCCAGGAGATTGTCCTTACTACAGGGCTTAACTGGGAGGGAATTTCTTTTCTGTCATTGAAAACGTCCTAGCCTATGAAAAACAAAAAAAATCCCTTCCAGGACCTGGCTAACAAACCCAATAAGTTAATTAGCACTAAGATATTAATACTCACAAATAATATAATGCTTTAACTTTCAC
>NW_007727626.1:168663-169975 GCF_000696425.1 Galeopterus variegatus | reverse complement strand
AATAAGTTAATTAGCACTAAGATATTAATACTCACAAATAATATAATGCTTTAACTTTCACCAGTATTCATCTATCATAGAATTAAAAAGGATTGTTTGCAATCATTTGTTTTAGCACCTTCATTTTACTTTTGTGTTAAACAAATATTTTCACAAGAATTTTTGTTTTGCTTTGTTTTTTATTTTTATACATCCCAAGTTTCTTGGCTGGTCAAATTCCCAGAAGTCATGATCCCGTTTATGGCTTCCAAAATTTCACTTATCAAGCTTAAACACAAAGCACAAAGTTTGTGTGTGTGTGTGTGTGTGTATGCATGTGTGTGTGTAGCTAAATTAAAAAAAGAAAGAAAAAAACTTATTCTAGCACAGAGAAGCAGTGTTACTCACCTACAATTAAAAACAATGAATGGACAGAAAATGTAAAATTGACAATTGACAACATTCACTTTTAGTTGCACTAATGAGGATTTCGTGAGAACATGGTTTGAGAATCGCTCTCTTAATCTTAGGGAAAGATTTAAAGGAATGATTCAGACAATTTGGAAATTTTTTTCCAGGGGTTAGGGAGATTACAGAATCTTAAATCATACCACATGAGCTTCTTTCTATTTTATCCACCCTTAGAACATAACTTATGATGCCTAAGAATCTCCTACTCTGGCTAATCTGAAATTGAACTGAAATAGAATTGCTGCCAAAGTTGGCAGTAAGAAGATCTCAGCTACAAAAATACCATTTCTGCAATGTTTAGCTACATATAACCTCAAAAGTTGGCCCCTGAAATCAAGGGAAAATTTTTCCACCTGGCCCACAGGTGACTTCTTAAAACTTATAATAAGCCTAGAAATATATAGTTAAACATTAGTCACAGGAACTGGATACCATTTACTTCATCCTTAAACTCATGTTTTTATTCTGTTAGATCATGTAAAAGAAAAAGCAGACTAGAGTACTATTTCCCCCAATATAAAATTCTGGTCAACCACCAAATTGCCAAATATATATCAACAAGGATGTAATAAATACCTAACACATCAATGGCTTGGTAGAGAACATTAGATAGTAAAACATATAAAACACAATCCACAATCCTCAGTGTTTATACTTATATGCTTATATTTTGCACACTTCAGATAGTATAGAGTCAATTTACTTTTAAGAAAAAATAAGATTAAAAAAAAAAAAAGAATAGCATAATGACCATGGGTTGCAGTTGCCAAGAAAAGCTTCTTTAAAAAGATATGGTAGCTGGGCTGGCCCGGTGGCGCACTGCTACAGTGCGCCGCTTGGGAGCGCGGCGGCGCTCCCGCCG
>NW_007727626.1:155822-167821 GCF_000696425.1 Galeopterus variegatus | reverse complement strand
AAAAAAAAAAAAAAAAAAAAAAAAAAAAGATATGGTAGTTCTCAGATAAACTACTTATAACATAGTCTACTTTTTATTCTTTCACAAAGATTTAGGAAACTCATAATATACCAAACTGGATAAATTTTTTAAAAATTCACAAACAGACACATCAAATAAAACTGAAGAACACTAAAGACAGAAAGCAGGAATTCAAAGTTGATTAAAAAAAAAAAGAAACATGGGCCGGCCCGGTGGTGCACTGCTACAGTGCGCCGCTTGGGAGTGTGGCGGCGCTCCCGCCGAGGGTTCGGATCCCACATACAGACCGGCCGCTCACTGGCTGAGCGAGCGGCGGGTGCAACGCCGAGGGTTGTGATCCCGTTGCCGGTCCCGGTCCGGTACCGGCGCGACACTGAGGGTTGCGATCCGTTGCCGGTCACGAAAAAAGACAAAAAGGGAAAGAAAAAAAAAAAAAGAAACATATAAAATGACACTTGGATTAAGATCTGATTTCTCCCTGGCAACACTGGACTCAAAATGCCTTCAGTAGTCTAAGATGAAATACCTATTCATGTAGAATTCTATTCCCAGAAAAAAATTTTCAAAAACAAGAGTCAAATAAAGACTTTTTCAGTCTACTTAGAAAACTGAGTTTATCACTACCATATGTTCTTCAGACAGTAGGAAAGCCCTTACTGATATGAACAGAACTCATGAACTAAAATAGCAGAAGTAAACCTAAATGTATTTGAAATTAAAGTAAATATTAAAAAGCTAAATGCAGTAAATAAAAGCCAGTCATTATCCAAATAGGTTTCTAAAATCTAGCTATATGCTGTTTGCAAGAGATACATCTAAAATTTAAGTATGCAAAGAGGCTGAAAATAAATGGATAATATATATCACTATACCATATCCAGCTCCATTTTGGTTATTGTTTGGATATCGTGTTTATATATATATATATATATATATATATATATATACACACACATATATACACACACACACACACGCACACACACACAAACAGACACACACATATATATATATATCAGATAGCTGGTGTAGCTATATTAAAATCAGACAAAAAAATTTAAGGCAGGCACACACACACAAACAGACACACACATATATATATATCAGATAGCTGGTGTAGCTATATTAAAATCAGACAAAAAAATTTAAGGCAGAAATCATTTCCAAAGATAAAGAGGGTCATCACATAATAATAAAATTCTCAATTTATCAGGAAAATAAGACAATTCTAAACTTGTATCTATCTGATAACATAGTCTCAAATATATAAGGCAAAAATTGAGAAATCTACCTAAAAAAAACAAAATACCCAAATAAATGCACTGTCGAAACAGTAAATTTTAACATGCCTCTTTCATAATTTGCAATTTTAAATATACAAAATAGAAGAAAGATTATATAAAATTAAAATAGCTTGAATAATAAATTTAATCTAATGAACATACATAGGCCTTGGTTTTCAACAAGTTAAAAAAATACACACTCTTTTCAAGGAAACTCAGAACATGTACAAATATTGACTTTTTACTGGCCCTTAAGCACCTTTCAACAAACTTCAAAAGACTGATATCATGCAGACTATTTTCTGTACCACAGTCCAATTTAGCTAAAAATGTATAATGGAGCTAAGTGTACAAAGTTTGTAGGAACACAAAGGAAGAAGCAACCATCTCTTCCTGGGACTAGTTACTGGTCAATAAGTAGGAATCCTCTCGTCAAAGAAGCAGAGATGTGTTCCAGACAAGTACATATGCAATGTTACAACAGAAGAAAAGGAACTGGCATGAATAAGAAGTGAGTTATCCAGTAAAGTTATGGTAAAATGTATGTGTGTGCATGCACACGTGTGTGCACACGCACATATTTAAAGTAAGAGAATGTTCATAGATAGTCTGGAAATAAGCAAGCTCTGTTTCCTGTTGTATCATGTTGCGGAGTATGAATAATAAGCTCAACAAAGAATTTTAAGCAGGTGAGTGACAAAATACCAATATTTTTTTCATAAAGGGAGATCTAAAAGTGTGGGATATGGATTACTTGGAGACTGGCAGGACAGAGGTAGACTAGTTAAAAAGTTTCAGGAAACCTGCTAGTTCCTTAATAAAGAAGAATCTCCTTTTGGAGAACCCTGGACAAGTTCTCCCCTCCTCACATATCACATTTTCTTAGGACATCCCTCAATATCCATTGCTATCACCAGACATCTTCAGTTAGATTTCACAACCCCATTCCAATTTTGATCTATGCATATCTACATATTTACATTACCTTACTCTTATTAGTCCGTATTATAACTCCCATAGAACAGCTAACACACAGCTATGCTGATTAAGTAACTTTTACCGAAAGACTAAGGATAACAAGGGCAAAATAATTAAAAAATCATCTTACCAACAGATTTACAAGAAACTAACAAACCAAGTTCATTAGGTATGATACGCATTTCAGATTTCAAACACCTTGGCCTGTCTTTATTGAGATTCCTGCAGGCCTCCCTCCCAGCTTAGTTAGATGACTTACTGTGTTAGCACACTGTCTTTGGGCCACCTCACAGAGACAAAGCTGTCAAATTCAGAGAGGCAGATAATATTTTTAGTGATAAGAAATCTGATCAAACTGTCAAAAATACAGAAAATCAGCTAAGGAAATTGTCAAACATAATTCATGTTTCTGGGACAGTGTACCACAAAGATTTCATCAAGGCAGAAAATCAAAATTGATCATTGTTATCTTCAAATGATCCATGGTTTCTTTTCCCCAATCTGCACATTTTAATCACAGTTAATTAGTAGCTATTATCAGGTCTAACTTCCTGAGGCCATCTTTTTTCATTTTTGAGGATATCTTTAAGCATTTCTAGAAACTTCTAAATCCCTATCACAGTTAATTAGTAGCTATTATCAGGTCTAACTTCCAGAGGCCATCTTTTTTCATTTTTGAGGATATCTTTAAGCATTTCTAGAAACTTCTAAATCCCTCTTCATTCAACATTAGGGCCAACCTTGCTAGCCCAGTTTCTAGTCTTTCCCAACTTACTCTGAGGTGACTTACAGGAAATAAAAAAGGGATTATATAAATCCCTTTGCAGTGATTCTGACCTTACTCCTAGCCCTAGGGCTTCATCATGCTCACTGTTGTACGGCCAGCATCACTGCAAGAAACACACACTTCTTAGCATAAGACAGATTAGAGAAGGTGAGAACTTGATCTAGTTTTCGCAAAAGGTGTGGAGGGGAAAACACACACGATGAGGTTGGATGGACTTCGTGATCCACTGGATAATGGAATGAAGAAAAGGGAAGAATAGAGAAGCGTCCCCAGAGCTCCAGCGTGGATGCCTGAGGGCATGGTGAAACAGTAACAAGATGGAGAGAACTACAGGAGCAGATCTGACAGGGAGGAAACGGTGTGCCCAGTTTTGTTACACTAAGGTGACTTTGAAATGTCCAGATAAAGATTTCTAGTAGATTGCTAAAAATCAGAAAGGAGGGCAGAAGTTCAAGTGAGAGTTGGGAGCTGAAGCTTTGTACCTGGGCGTCATCATCTTGGAAGCAGAAACTGTGTGAGCAGATAAAACTACCTAGAACATATGTGCAAAGAGGGAATAGAAAATATCACGGAGAAAACCTCAGGCAACAAATTTTGTGTACAAACAGGTTTTGTGTACATCCCAGGGCATGTATAAAAGAGCTATTAAAAGTGAAAGATCAAATAGGTAAGAATTTCTATAATGCATATACATTTGAAATATTCAAAAAGTTAAATTCTTGCTAACCATTCAATAATGTGTTTATCAAAAAGTTATGAGGTTTACATATACTATTACAACAGTGAATCAAAGATCTTCTAATATAAAATTTAGACATTGGATTATTTAAATAAAAGAGGACAGAATATCAGTGAAGTCAAACGTTCTTTTAGGGTAGAAGCATGATGTTTATCCTGTTCACTTTTGTATTTACTTGTAGTCATCCTTTCTATGCCACTTAAGCTATAAACCACTGTTTACATTCCCTAATTTTAGTTAAATTTTTTTGTTGTCTTTATTTGTACTCTAATACAATTCATCAATAAGACGATAGGTAGGGAAATGAAATTTCAGTCTTTTGGATTTTGGTTGCACTGTGCATGCTGGAGAACAGTAAAGTAAATTTCCACAACTTTGAATGAGCACAGAATTTACAAATCAGATGGATAGTGCATCTCACAAAACATCAGAAAGCTGAGACACAAAAGAAGACAAAAAATTACACCCTGAGCAGACTCACAGATAATTTTTACAATTATAAACGTCTCTGAATGTCAAATTAAAGTACAGCATTAACTGTTTGAGATAGCATAGTATCGTATATAATATTAAAATTTTACTATGCCCTGAATCATCTTTCCAAAGTTTCTGAATTCACTTCAGGTATGTCTAAATATGAAGCAGATGTTGCAAAAAAAAAAAAGAAAAGAAAAGAAAAGTTACTACTTGCAAATGTTAAACATTTTGATGTCAGTTGTGTTTTATTCAGTATAGATTAAGAGTTATTGGTGTTTTAGGAAATACATGAAACAAATATATATGTATATATTTAACAACATATTAATATTTATAAAATGAAATCAGGTTTGTATTGTAATTGGACTCAAGCACATGAAAGATCTTTAACTGCACTTGCCACATGCCAAAAATATGTTTAACCTAATCCAGCTTTGTATTTCATATACTATAATTACTAAATGTTTGTAATTTCTCCCAGGAATAATTTAATAATGAGGAGCTTTATCATTAAGATAAACTGTACATGGAACTGCTTACATTTTGAGCCATGACTCAGGCATGAACTTTAAGAAACTTGATGAGATGAAATAAAAAAATCAAAAAGTCTAACTGCCCTTGCTGCCTAGAGCAATCCACTGATCAAAACATTGATTTTACAAAGCAAATATCAAAACATTAAACAAAACGCTTATTAAAATGAGCTCATTTAACTTTTCCTAAAATAATGCACAACATAAAAGTAATAGGCATTAGAAATGCAGAGATTTAGAAATATTCATACAGGTGATCATTCTCCACAGAGGTCAAATTTGAGAACGATACAAAATAATATGTCTTAGAACAAGTAGAGGTTCTGATAAGTGCTAAATATCAGTCTATTACTCTGACTGTAGTGGGTTTCATTTTGTGGCAGCTATTACACGCAGCGGAAGTCAGGCACACAGCAAAACTGGGTACACACAGTGTTAGGTCCCTAACCCTAAGAAAAAAAGACACCCAACTGTCTTTCTGGGCTGATGCCACTTTTCAGCTCAGCCCAGCGGGTCCGCTTGCCGAATGCTAATAAAATCATCTTTCCTTCTTTTACCTGGCTAGCATCACCTTTCTTGGGGACCATACACACAGCATGATAATTCAAACTTTCTAAACTTTGTAGTCCCTGACAAATGAAAGACGATGCTGTTCAGAAGAGATATGAAATATTGAGGCATGCCCACTGAAATATGAAAATAATTAAGTCCCTACAGAAGGTTTTAATAATTTTAAGTATGTGTGTATTTATTTATAACCATTAATGCTTTATAAAAGTATTAAAATATTTGTTTAAAGTATTGTGAGTCTAGGAATTAGGTTAAGATACAAGTATTTGTTAGAGATGGGCCACAAATCTGCCTCTAAGGTCATGAGAAAGGGGGAAGCTGAGGTAAAAAGGAAACTATCAGTTTTGTGATGAAAAAGATTCACAACATGAAATATCAACCAGTTGCTTTAAGTACAACTCATCCTGGTATTAAGACCAGATAGAATTTCTCTCTCGTGCACCTTATGTTGAGGGAGAGGTGGAGACCCAGAACATAATTCAATAAGTCTTCAGGGAAGCAATTTATTTCCTTGAATCAGTTAGCTTTTCCTTCTGTTTTGGATTTCTAAAATGCTTAAATACTCTTGAGTAGATATATACTTGTGGAATCATGATGATAACAGTATTTTTCCCACTCATGACATTGATTTATTATATCGTGTTTCACAAAAATGCTCTTTCTCATGCCAGCTGAATTGGTTGTTTCTACCCAAAAAAGAATCAAAGGCTTTTTTATCTTAGGTAGATTATATGTGTGTTTCTAGTCATTCTAAAGAAAGATGGGAATTTAAAAGCAAATGTGGAAATAAGGGAGATAATGACAATGTGTGGGTTAGTAACTGAGGCATTACATGCCTTCAACAAAGGCAAATGTAGTAGGCTCTTGGCTCTCCTAGATTTAAAGGTTGCATTCTTAACTATTTCAAAGTAGCCTGGAATGTTTCTGGCTTATGGTCATTAATAATTCTGCTGAGACAATGAACTCAGCAGGGGTGCTTGTGCGAGGCACTAGCAATATAAGACAGTTTGATCCACCACCCAGGATCCAAAGCTCCAAACAACTTCCCTGTGTTCTCTTCTTCATGTCACTTAGCAGTCCCTCTAATGAAATGATAGTAAATATGCTGCTCTGAGAAAAATGATCTCCAAAAGAACACCAAAATCTAATTCTGATAACGAAAGGGAAGAGATCTAAGAAAATGCTGATTCTTAAGCAGAAAATATGTGTTATTAGATAAATCACATGATCTAATTAGACCCATAAATGCTAAGACTTGCAAATGTTTTGAAAAGCAATCCTTAAAAAAATATGTTATCAAATATTGATCACCCCTCATGAGAATCAAGGAAATGTCCAACCTAAATAATATTTTATTATGTATACCTCTTCATTTGTGATTCCTGGTATTTTTCCAATAGAATTTGGAAAAAAATTATATGAAAAAAAATCACATCAAGATTCAAAACCAAATTTATTTTACAATTAATTATTTAATTTTTTTAAATCTCAAAGATTGCCACTGAGGCCTTTACTTTTATTATGGATTCAATCATCTAGAGTTCTGGAATGTCATAAAAGCTAATAATTTCAGTGTCAGTATAATCGTTTGGTTTTATTTGTTTGTTTGTTTGTTTGTTTGTTTTTTTGGCAGTTGACAAGTATGGGGATCCGAACCCTTGACCATGTTGTTGTAACACCACTCTCTAACCAATTAAGCTAACCAGCCAGCCCTCAGAATTTTTCAAATTGCAAGACAGAAACTAAATATACACCAAGCTCAAACATCAAATCCAGGCTAGAGTTTAAGTTCAATTTAAAATCCCAACCAAATCAAATCAAAATCATGTGCAGAAACATGAGAGGCAGAAAAATGAGGAAAACTAGTGGAATTAGACAAAATGCATAGTATTTAAGTTTAAAAGATTGGTTTAATGTTGTGAAACTGTTAACCACTGAACTAACTTCATGATTTGTCTATCACTTTCTATTAGGTTTTATTAACAAATATCAACCAACAGTAATTTGCCCCAAAGAAACTGATTAGGAATGAGCCCACTGGTTTAAAAAAAAAATAAATCACGGAACCTGAATAATCATTCTGTAACAAGAGCAAATACTAGGACCATAGCTCAAATGCTGTCACTCCTCTTTGAAACAAGAGTATTAGAGAAACTCAGTGAGAAACCTCTACCACCAGAAGTTCCTTAAGAACTTTCTTGAATTTTGGCCTATATATATAAGAGCATAGGATTTGGAAATAGAAGACCTAGATTTGAATTCTTTTTCCATTATTTATTAACCTTGCAAAACTAAGTATTTCACTTGATTTTTCTGTCTCCATATTGGCATTCATGAAATGAGAATATAATATTGAGCAGACAAATCTGTTTTGGTGTTTAAATGAGGAAAAATTGAGGAAAGAAAAAGAGCTATATTAACTTTATCCATGTGAAAATTATTTTCTTCAAGGAAGGCAAAAAACGTCGTTCTAAACAAAGTACTCAGAGCCACAGACTCTGAGACCTAGAAGATAGAGATCAACTGGTCCTGAAGTTTGTAGCCCATGTGCCTCAGTCTTACAAGTTCTCAGCAGTGTCCTGGAGTCAACTGCAGGGGCCGAGAGGAAGCAGACTGGAGAGAGCCCCCAAGCTCCCTTAAAGCAGAGGTACTTTTCTTTTATTGGTATCAGACAATGGGCTTGTTTAGAAGATAGTTGGGCTTGTTTAGAAGATAGTCTTTGAACAAATTCTTCAGCTGTAGCTAAACATGATTAATCAAGTCCAATTCCCACCCTACAATGCCTGAGAAACCCCCGAAACAAAGTAAGGTGGAGGGACATTTCCAAGGTGCCACTGCTGGGGAATGACAAAGCCAAGTTTAAACAATTTCTCCTAAGCACCACTCCAGCCAGATCAGTACCCTTGCCACCACACAAATGAATCTTCTCAGAGGTTACAAGCTGTTAGATTTGGAGTGAATGCTTTAGCACTTTTGGGTACCTCTTAATTCTAACTGCTTATGAACTCCATTTTGGTGTGGGGTTACTGTTTGAATTAACATCTAAGTCTGAAGCTTGAGCCCTTGTTTCACAGATGGACATTGCCATGGTGATTACAGCCTTTCTGGCTGGATGCTGAAATCCTTTATTTTTAAAGGTTTTTCAAGTCAACTTGGAATAGAACACTCTAGATAAACTATTTAGTAACAACAAAGCACTATAAATGTTCTAAAATCTGATCAGGGCTTATGATGTTATTCAGAGTCAACCTACAAAACTATTGTTTAGGAACATCAAGAATACCCTCAAGGTATTTAGTGCAATTTTTAATTTTTAGGATGTGAGACTCTTACAAGGATGGTAATCCTTAAATTTGCTCATTCTGTGTTCTGCAAATAATAGAAAAATTTCATTTGAGCTTCTAGTCAGTCATATTATTAAAGGAACAGTCCTAACAAACAAATAAATAATAGCTGAGATCTAACATGACTGCAAAAATTGTACTACACTCTTGATGTGTTTTATATTTTTGATCACAAATCAAATTACAATTATCCATAAATATATTCTTAGCATCCGAAAGCATAGTTTCTTAATTGTCAAATTAATGCAGATAAATTAGGAACTGTATTTCAAAAGCTGAGTAAAAGAATCACCAAAGTCCAGAGAGACAGAAGAAGCATCCGCTCTATGATAATACTGAGAGACCCGAACGCCCCTCTCAGCATTGGACAGATCATCTAGTAGTAACCAAAGAAGTAACCATTACTCTTTCAGGAGAGAAGAAATCTAGAGTTATCAATGGTGGGAGGAGGGAGGGAGAGCGGGATGGGGAGAGATTGGACAAGGGGCATAAAGAATAAGTACGATTTGTAACAATATATATACTAGTAATACTGATTTGATCAACATGTCAGTGTTGAACCCCAAAATATGTATAATCAATTACGATTCAAAAAAGTTAAAAAAGAAAAAGAAAAATATATATATATAACCATTTATTCAGCCTCAATGTCATATATAAATAAACTTTACAAAAAGCAAATTTAAATGTGTCAGCTCTAAAAATTAGTAGCAGTCTTTGTTCCAGTGCGTAAGATCAGTTGCTTAAAAGAGGACAACTACAGAGCTAAAATAAAAGTTAAACCTATTATTTAAATATTAACTACTAAAAGGCACATGGTACTCTATAACTCAGAGATATTCCAAGATAGAGGGTGTTTTTTCTAATATCAACATTCATTAGCACCCACATTTCCAAAGCAGCAACCCATATTTTGGATTGTTTGATGTTGTTTCTTCTTTAAAGCAAACAGCAGGGCAGAATCCAGAGTAAAGTTTATACACTCAATGGAGTAGAAACAGATAGAGATCAAAGGGAAGAGAACAGAGCAAAAGTCTTTGGATGAGAACTCTTCGTTTTCAACACTGATCTGTTTCATCAGGAGCTTGTGTGCAGAATAGAAGATGAAACATGCTTGCCTTCATTAGCAAGTTTTACACATATGACTATATTTTAGCTTTCCACCAGTAAATCCTTTAATATACATAGTACGCTTAGTTTTATGATGACAGCACTGGCTTCACAACCAATTATTAAAGCTTATCTTTAGTTTAAAACTTGCAAAAGACAACACTATTTACTGCACGACATATAAAAAATCAACGTCTACACACCTAGCACAACAACAAAAAATTTCTTGTTAAAATATCATAAAGAGAAAACAGTTTACCCCAAAGATAAAGAATCAGTAAAATCTTCCTTTCTTAAAACCTGAGGTAAACACATTCACCTAACAGTGACGCTGATAATCTGAAACAGAGCTAAACTCTGTTAAAATGTTATGCACATTTATTTAGGAAATAGCAGTGAACACTGTGTTTTTGCATATATTTAAAGCGTCATAGAAACTCAAGTTTTATGTGGATTTGCCTTAATATAAGCATCACTGGATCATAAGCAGAAAAGCCAAAACGCACAAATAATGTCAAAAAATAAGGATCCCCAGCTTTTTTCTCTCCTCTCTCTACTGATCACCATGGGAGGCTCTTCAGTTAGAAGCTACCAGAGAATAACTTGAACTGAAATAGTCTAGAAAACCAAGCCAATGGATTCTGCTGATAGGAAATCCAGACAAGTTATTCTACATGCAGCACATCCATCTCTATAATGTGTATATATTTCAGAGTGTAAGTATTCCAAAGGCTGCGTATTCCAGAAGGGTAGTCAAAACTGACAGCACAAATTTATTTCCCAAACTGGAGGATCTCAAATATTTTCTAATAAGGCTTGACTACCTTTCCTCTCTTGCCAGTTTTAACTCTCAACAGTAGCTTGCTCTGAAACAATTTCTCAGCAACCCCAATGATCATTTTCCTCTAACATGCCTTCATTTTCTTCCAAGTCACGGCCAGCACACCCCCTCCTGCAGAAGCCCTTCAGGTTCTCTGCCCATGTTGCCCATCCACGAAGTCCAGCACTCTGGCTGGCTGTGAGAATTGATGTGCGGTGGTGCTGAGCTTAAGCTGGGGTCTTCCACTAACTCTAGACAGAAGTTTTCACAGGAGGTTTGCTTTTTTGCTGATTTAAATAACAATTTACTGGTGCCAGGGGTTCAGAGGGGGATAAGCTAGTAGTAAACTAAAGGGGTTCAGAAATGATCACCCTGAATCACGTTTCCCTTCCATTTCTCATAAGAAAAAGCATTTCTCTGTGCCATACCCTATAGTCAACAAAAAAGTAGTTTGGATACTGCATTTGTGCATAAAAACACCACAAACGTTGTTCTTGTGCTCTCCTTTGCATGGCAAATAAAACCTGCCCCTTCTCCCAAGAGACTGGAACGCTTGGGGGAAAGCAGCAGTGCATCTTTTCAAACACAAAAGCAATGCGTCCTATCTTAGGATGATACAGAGATAGTTAGTAGGAGACTTTTAGTCCAGGCCAGGGTCTACTGACTGTGACCTTGGCAGTAAAACAGAAACTTGTTCGCTAACTTTAACCGGAGCATCGATATGCCGCCTCCCTACTTGACTTCTTCTAAGGAACCCAGCGTTTTAGCCGGAATGGGTTGGTGCCTAAGGTTTCCTGACCATCCTCCCTCCACTCCGACTTCATGTACACTGTGTGGCAGGGCCGATGCCACCAGAGGCCACCCTTCTCTGTCCCTCCTTCCTTCCCCTTCTGTGCAGTTTGGAGCGCGCCAGGAGCACCGGGCTCCCGGGCTGGGCTCGCTCGGTGCCCGGCGGAGGTCGGGCTGCAGACCGAAGCTGCCGTGCTCTGCAGGGGCTCCCTCCAGCCGGCTCGGCTCGGCCGACAGACCCATTTCCCTGACGCTCCAAGGCCAGCCTCTGCTAGTCAGGTTTCCCCAGCGGGTCGGGGTGTCCAAAAAGTCCCCACCTACACAGAGACCATCGGAGTCTCAAGGAAAAATACCTCTCAAGCGAGATCGTGGAGTACAAAATGCCTGAGGGTAAAAGAAGGGTGGAGAATTAAAAAGGCAAAAAGAAAAGGGACGCTCCCCGTGTCGTCCCCTTCCCAAGCTTTTTCGTTTACAGGGAGCGGGACATTTAAATGATTTTGTTTTGCTGATTTTTTTAAGTTCTTTCTTTCTTTTTTTTTTTTTTTTAA
>NW_007727626.1:150409-155812 GCF_000696425.1 Galeopterus variegatus | reverse complement strand
CCCGCCTCCCCGCCCCCTACCCCAGGTCCTGGGTGCTGGGGCAGGCACGTCCGCCGCTCTGGCGTCGCCCGGCCACCGGGGGACCCTCTCCGGTCCCTTCCCTTGCGGCCGCCCCCCGGCCCATCATCAGTTCGCGCCCCGGGCCGTGCAACTGGGGGGAGGGGGAAACCGTGTCCCCGGTAGAGGGAGAAAAGGGTCTCGCCAAGTGCTGGCATAAAAACGAGCTGTCGCCGCAGACGCCTCTGTAATGCCAGTCCCCGAGCGGAAACAAGCTGTCCCTGTGTCGGGCGGGGGCAGAACAGAGGAGGCAAAGTGGCCGCGCATCTCGGACAACTTTGCTGGGAAGCCAGGCGACAGCGAGCAGAGACAGGCGGGCGACAGGACCCGGCACCGGGCGACAGGACAGCTCGCGTGCCCCACAGGCTGCTGTAACTGACAAGGACGAGGACCGGGTGGCCGTGGTTGGGGGCTCCGGACAGCCGCCCTGCATGTCCCCGGCCTCGGAGGGGCGCCCGCGCCCGGGCACCCTTCACCCCCGGTGCCCACTCGCCGCCCCCCGGGACCAGCCACTGTCCCAGCGGCGCCGGGAAGAGGCAGAGCACAGAGAAGGGACAGCCAGGGAGGAAGGAACGACGCCCCCGGGGCAGCACGTACCTTGAGCTCCTCGATGTCCAGGTTTGTTGATCTGTCCATGGAGGGAAGCTGAAGGAAGTGGACAGGAACCCGGCGAGGTGGACCCCAAAACAGTCTAGTCTTTTCGTTTCCAGCTGAAACTCAGCTTGATCCTCCTCCGAGCCCCGGCAGCTTCTCTCAGTCTCATTCTCCCTGGTCACGCCGCCTCCCCCGGTTAAAAACAATAAAAATAAATAAATAACGGTGGTAATTCACTTTGTTGCACTTCCTCAAAGACTTACTGACAGGCGATCCTCAGCGCGGTGCGACACGGCTCGGTCGCATGGAGCAGGCGGAGCAGATCCACCGTCTGAGGTTCTGCCTCCTCCTGCAAGAAGCTTAGACACCAGCGAATTGCTGCATCCCAAGCAAAAAAGCTGCTGCCCTGGACAGCGTCATGCGGCAAATTTCAAGCAAATGTGTTCAAACTGAAGAGAAGAAGAGTGTGTGATAAAAGCTCCTCTGCCAGGCTCACGCTGGTGGCTAATTCCGCACACCGGGAGTCCCGGGCATCAGCAGTGATCAATTTCGGTGGCAAGATCACCGGATCCCAGAAGTCCTGCACAGACTGGAAGCAGGTCTCGCAGCCCAGAGGTGTTGTCTCAATGGGGAAGAGAAGAGAATCTAGTCTGAAGGGGACGTTCTCCTTTGAAGGTTATGCTAAAGGAGTTGAGAGAATAGGAAGTGGATCCTACAGAGAGAGAAGAGGGAGAGAGCAGGAGAGACGGAGGCAGGGAGGGAGGGAAAGAAATGTTCCTCCCGCTTGGCTGTTTTACTGGCCTTCACCACCAGGTGACTGACTTCACTTCTCTCTTTCCACAGCCAGCACGAAGGGGATTTCTCTCATCTGTCAAAAAAGCAGCATTTCCTCTCCAGACAAACACTATCACTGGGTCTTAAAGACTGCCCTCTGTCCAGAATCCGCTAGGTGACAGGCATTTTAATTTATTTCTTATGCTGCCTCTTATGGGAGGAACATGCTGTGTGTGTCATTCACATGTAGAGTATTCAAATGCATTCACTTTAGATCGCTGCTGCTTATCGTGTTGGGTGTTTTGTTTTGTTTTTTTAACTTAAGAAAGACTTTTAAAGAAAGTGACAAAAGGAATATTAAAGGAAATTTCCTGCAATGCTTTTTATGATAAAGCAACCCTTTATTGGAATAGTGTTCTCTAAATAGACTGACAGTTCAATGCATTTAACCTGTAGGTTGTAGATTTGAGGAAAGGGCTTATTTTTTTTTATTTAAATGTCAGTGTAAAAGTTTGACTTTTGAGGGATCCAGTCTCCTCTTATTTTACTATAGCACATAAACTATTGAGACAAAGATGTTTTCAGATTCAGAAAAAGAGCTGTATAAATACTTTTGTTTCTTAAAAAAAAAAAACTTTTTTTTTTTTTTGCATTCATATGTGCACAGTCTAGTCTCCTGGCCTCTCTAACTTCATCTTCATCCTTTGACCTTGCTGAACTCCAGCCACCTGGTCTACAGGCCCACCTGCCATCTCCTCTGACACTGGCTCTTTTGCACATGCTCTCGCCCCTCAATCAGGGCAGCTCTCTCTCCTTCTCACCTTTTTATGTTTAACATTCATGGTCCAGACTAAAGTCACCTCTTCGGAGAGGATTTTCCTCGGGTGAGTCCCTCAAATATTCTCCTTCTCTGTTCTCTTGTCATAGCGATTTATCATCATTTAATGTATTCATTTACTATCTGTTTGTGTGTGTGACTCCCCAAGTAGACTCTAAGTGCTTAAGGGCACCTTCCATACTTTTCTTATTCACCAATATATCCCAAGAGCCTAGCAGATAATAAGCAGAAATGTACGTGGAACAGATAAATGTGTGTGGAAAGAAACCTTTACAGTTAGCATTCTAATGGCTACAGACCCCATGACTCCTCTTTCACTCACCCCCGCCAACATGCACATCCCAGTTTTTCCCCTCCTAGACTGCAAGCCTTGGCTTTATCAATGAGCATACAGAGGTCTTTAGTCTAAGCCTATTCTGTTCCACATACTTATCAAAGCTATCAAAAGTCAAACTTTGATTTGTGCCTACAGCTTTCAAGGTTAACATCAACTAGCCAGTAGTCCATAATTAGTGAGGTTGAACATCAAATTCAAAAAACAAATTTTAGGGGCCGGCCCGGTGGTGCACTGGATAGTGCGCCGCTTGGGAAGCGCGGCGGCGCTCCCGCCCGAGGGTTCGGATCCCACATACAGACCGGTTCCCGCTCACTGGCTGAGCGAGGCGCGGGAGCAACGCCGAGGGTTGCGATCCCGTTGCCGGTCCCCGGTCCGGTACGGGGGCAACACTGAGGGTTGCGATCCGTTGCCGGACACAGAAAAAGACAAAAAAATAAAAAATAAAAAAAAAAATAAATTTTACATGTTCATTTTTCATAATTATTTTACAGATATATGATGAAAAAAAATAAAGCTGCAGATTGAGTAGATAAATTTCTACAAAACTTATAACTCTAAAAAAGAGCTTCTTTTCTACAAACTATCCACAATTCAACATGAATAACTATATTACATGTTTTTTAAAAGTGAAGTTTTCCATATGAAGTAATTTTACATTTCCATGTAACTTGCCATTGCCTAACTTTAGAAAATTGGATAAAATAAACACATCTATTTTGAACATAATAGCAGAGTGATACTATCTCTAACATAACTTTCAAATTTGCAATTGTGAACAAGTTGTTCAAGGATGGTATCTTTAAAAATAAACATTAATGTTTAAATATTATCCAGAAAGGAAATATTATCTAGATAGATTCTTAGTATGGCATAAAATTATAGCTGGGGGGAAAAAAGTGATATTGTACTTAACAATAAAGTTAATGAAACCACCATATTTTAAAAAGTTATATAGGTATGTAATGACTTTAATTTATCTTTAGTTGAATTTGAAAATATGAAATTAGATCTAACATTTGATGTCAACTAGACTGGCATTATAAGAGCTACAGAAACTACTGGTGATTTCCAAGTCAGTTACATATTGGGTCTAATTAGATATCTATAAAGCAAGAGACTCTCAAGTCTTTTACTATTTCATAAATTCTCGTGCACATTCATTAGGCTAAATATTCCTAAAATCAAAAAATTAGAGTTGATTATAAAAATACAATTTGCTGAAACATATTTATATTACCTTTCAAGGCAATCCAGACTCAATTCCATTTCATCTGACATATGACTAGATGTAGCAACTGTTAGAAAAGTGAATAATATTAAACATATTTGAAATAGGGCAGTGGAAGGATGGGGAAGTGAACTGAGGAAAGGAATATTTTCATAACTTGAAGACAAAGACAGCTACCCATGGCATGGAGGAAGTCATGCTGGCACATAGCAGGGTATGGGAAAGGGGAAAAATTCAATTTTAGCAAAGATGTACAATTCATAGGCAAAGTGCATAGAGTAACGACAAGCCCCAAGTCAGGGGAAGGCAGTGCAGAAAAACCTGCAGGTCATGAGATGTTACGTTCCATGATCACTCATCCATAGATACAATCATCACTGTCGCCTTTTACCATAGGTATTAAGGCAAATGTACATCTACCTTTATGAGCTTCTTTATTTCAACTAATTTTCAGAAGTGGGAAACTTAAAAATCATTATTCTTTTTTCCAGCATACAATATAATTTTTATTCCTCATCTATGGTTTAAAAGCACTGACAGAATTTTAGATTTTGTAGGCCTTTATACTTCCCTCTTCGAGCTCTCTCTCCAAATTTGCAATTTTATGCTTTTATGCGGATTTTTATTGTGCACTACATAGCAAGATCATACCTTATTTTAATTTTCTGAATTATTAAATGGAGAAGTAATATACCATGATTTGTTAAAATAAAATAATAAATAACTTATTTACATAGTTGCCCCCAGTTTATTTCTAATGATTAGCATTTGTATTTATATGATTTAAACACTTGCCACAGACAGAGATTATTTCTCAAAAATGTTATTTGTTTATTTCATGAGCATTTTAAAATTACATATTAAAAAATGCTAAAAACAAAATATTAGGTTGTTTTTATTTTTATATGAATAAGACATGTAATTGTTGATATATGAATAAATGAGGAAAAATAAATTAAATGAACTATTAACATTCTTATGTAGTTGAAAGGATATCCTTTGGCTTTTCCCAAAAATGATCACCCCTATTATATCATAGATGAATATTTTTTATAGAAAACAATGTTGAAATTAAGTTAAAATAATTTCTGTTCACCTTTAACCCAAATCATGCTCCTACTCCATATTTTCCTCTAAGGAGAGAAAAATAGGATTAGTACCTCAGACAACAAGAGAAAGCAAAGTATAAAAAGAATAAAAAGAAACAGATATGCCTGCTTGTAGCCAAAAAGAAGCTAGAACATAGAATTAAAACTACCAAAGAATTGAAACTGGAACATTTCTCTTTTTCCTTTTAAATTAAATGGAGAGAAAATGTTGGCAAATGTGTCTTTTCAGCTAAAAATTATATTCAACTATTGATCCACATATGATTTCAAAATTAACTCAGTCATGGGAATACATGTTTTGTGTAGCATAGGTTGTAGTAGTCCATAGAAAATAATGGAGGATCTTTGAAGAATTTAAGTAGAATGATGATTAATATTAATAGTCTTGGGGCCGGCCCGGTGGCGCACTGCGCTAGTGCACCGCTTGGGAAGCGCGGCTGCGCTCCCGCCGAGGGTTCGGATCCCA
>NW_007727626.1:135021-150253 GCF_000696425.1 Galeopterus variegatus | reverse complement strand
GGCGAGGGGGCAACTCCGGGGGTTGCGCCCCCGTTGCCTGCCCCGGTCCGGTACGGGGGTGACACTGAGGGTTGCGATCCGTTGCCGGACACGGAAAAAGACAAAAAAAATATATATATTAATAGTCTTGGAAGCATACAAAAAAAATTACTTATTGGAGCTCAGGGTCATGAACATTGATAATTATAGTTTGAAGTTTTAAAAACAACTCACCTTAAAATGCTAAACTTCCTGTGGTGTGTAAGAAATAGAAACATAACAAATCTATACACACAATACTAGTGCGATCAAAACTTTAATTAAAGCTAGCAGCAAATGCTTAGCAGTTAAGGCTACGAAACAGTAACAATTACAACAAAAGAGAAGCATGCCAGTACATAGCAAATAGCACCACATTGCAATTATACAAACAAAACTCAATGGGAAAGAAAAGTTGTTTAATGCCTTTAGTCAAAAGCTACTGTTGATTTTCAAGGTACTTTCCTATCAAAAATGATTATCCATTTATCTAAAAGTTTTTAAAATTCAGAAATAGTGAACTCTAAAACCATAACCACACACCAAATCACATACAACTCTGAAAAATTTTTTATTCACCCTCAGATGAACAATCTAATAATAGAAACTGATAGTATGGGCTGGCCTGGTGGCGCACTGCTACAGTGCGCCGCTTGGGAGCGCGGCGGCGCTCCCGCCGAGGGTTCGGATCCCACATGCAGACCGGCCGCTCACTGGCTGAGCGAGGTGCGGGCGCAGCACCGAGGGTTGCGATCCCGTTGCCGTCCTGGTCCTGTACGGGGGCGACACTGAGGGTTGCAATCCGTTGCCAGTCATGAAAAAAGACAAATAGGGAAAAAAAAAAAAAAGAAACTGATAGTAATTTTACGAATCTTACTATTGGAATAAAGGATGGCCTTTTGTTCCCTTATTCATATTGACTGCATAAGTTGATTCATTTTTATTTAAAATGAATTCTTCAGCAAAATTAATCTTATTGACAGGCTTAATATCAATTTTTTCAACTAATCTTTTGGAAGAAAAGTGACTTTTCTGGGAATATATTTTATTCCGACAGAAGAACCTAAGGCTGATATGCTATCCCCCTAGACATACAGAAGTGATAAACCAATATAATATCAACAACAATAAAACCTTTATGAACTGTCAGTCTTTTAATGGCTTCTACTGGCATCACTCTTACAAGAAGTGGAGTGATATGAAGGACAGGGCCACAGATATGAAGAGAGAGAAATAAAACTGTAATTGAGTCTAAAAGAAGGGTCTAAATAGCCAGGAAGAACTGAAAGGAGTATTGACCTTGGGAGTAGTAGTTTTGGAGCAGCAAAAAAATCTTAATGAATATGAGAAAAAATATACTTAATGTGATTAGATTCTAAAACAAGACTCTTGCTTTCAATTAACCTCTAGTTTGAAAATTTTCTTATTCTGAGACAGTGAATAATATACAAAAAAGAATACTATTGTTTTTCTGATCTGTTTATTGGCATATAATCATTGTTTGAAACTTGTTTTTAGGAAATTAGTGTGAAATTTCTTTCTTTTTACTCCCATGTCTCCACTAAATGAAAATAAAAATAGATTATGTTAATTAAATTATATTTAATTAATCTTTATGATGTACTTTTGTATTTGCTTAGATATAAAATTGAATTCTAACAACTGTGCTATAACTGAACAATAATGAAATTTTGATTGCATCCTTTTCAATTCTGTCTTTTTTGGGGGTTGGGGTAGGGTGCAAACTTGAATTTACTAGTATCTATTGGCAATCAGTTCCCTATGGTCATCAATATATACTATCATCATCGATCTTTAGTAACTTTGACAGTTTTCCCTAAGAAGAGAAGTTTGTTGTTTTCGTCATTGTTAAATATTCTTATTCTATATGAAGTTCTTTGAAATGCTCCAAAGACATAGAATACAACAAAAAGAATTAAAAAGGTACAACACTGTGCTGTTTACAACTTGTGAACCTGCTAAAAAAAAAAAAAGGCGAGGAGGGCAGAGGATGGCAAAGTGGGGGCTTATGGAGCTGTGAGTTAGTTGGGATTATCTACCTTGCATGACAAACCGTGTTTATACCCAGTGGTCACAGACCACCTAATCAGCCATTGCAACATGGAAGCCCATGCAGCCTGACACCACCTGGGTTCCATTCATACTCCACCCATTTGTAGCTGTTGAGAGGACCAAGTTAAGAATCATGTTTTTTTTTTAAGCCTAATTATGCTTGACAATTTTGTTGCATAAATTGGTATACTCTTGATATTTAACTGACAGTACCCACAAACTGCAGCCTGCCTAGTGCCATACGTCAGAATGACAAGCAGTTTCCTAAAGAGCCCAGGAATATCTATCTTCGTCCTCATTAAAAATAAAATTTTATACGGTTTAGCAAAAACTTCTAGGCAGAGAGGTGTTCCTTCCCAATGTGGGGTCTGGTAGCTTATTTCCTTATTGTTATTAAACTTTTCCTGCTGTGCATGCAGTTAGCTCCACTTTCCTGTGCTTCGGGATTTGGCCTGTTTTCATAGTGCTTCTCAAAATGTATCCGTAATAAAAACACTGCAAACCTTCTCCTTTTCAAAGGTGATGCTTTTGGAAATGGATGTTTGAAGAGGTGGAATTTCTTAAAAACATAATTGGACATGTGAATTTCTTTGGTCTAGAGAATGAAGACTTAATTGATCTGCGATTAAGGATTTTTGTTGTGATTTACAAAGCACCTATGAATAAAGTGCTTGTTTTTTAGAGGTCTGAACATTAAAGACAGATGAAACATCGTTATTGATTTTTCTTTCCATAATCCATTTTAGAAGCAGTCTCACTATATTTAGTAAATTGTAGCTCATGTTATAAAATCACTTTCATAATTCTTTGTTACTGTATTGTTCTTTTTCATAAGGTAATATTGTAAACTTAATTCTCTACCTTTTTTTTTCGTGATCTGGAAGCAATATATAAATTTTCTATATTTTCATTAAAAACTAATTTCACAAAAATACACTTTTAAAATATGTTTTATAAATGTTTATGCATTGATGACCTATAAGACTGGAGAACTATATATTTGAAAAATGTTTGCCTATGTTCTACATAGCTCTGAATTACAAAAAGCAATTATCCATTCATTATTATATGCCAATCAGTCTTAACTTCTATGTGTAACATAAGACCTTGACTCAAAGATAAAATTTCCATAGTTCTGATTTTTAAAAATTACTTCATTTTTCATTTATGATAAAAAGAAGAAAATATCTTCTTAAATTCAGTCAATTTACTTGAACTTCCTTTAAAAAATGAATAAGGTAAAATTTTGGCTCAGTGATACTAAGAATGTTAGGACCATTAATTGAAAATAATCTTTATAACAACTATATAATTTAAGTTAATCAACAATATTTACTGAAAGCCAATCTGCTTGAAATCACACAGTTTTAAGAAGGAGTGAAATCCTGAGTATATAGATTTTACTGTATAATCAATATCAGACAACAAAAATGAAA
Organism: Galeopterus variegatus; assembly: GCF_000696425.1. Taxonomy (NCBI): domain Eukaryota; kingdom Metazoa; phylum Chordata; class Mammalia; order Dermoptera; family Cynocephalidae; genus Galeopterus; species Galeopterus variegatus. The sequence continues at coordinate 146,726 of NW_007727626.1, read as the reverse complement.
ATTCAAAAGCACGTTCCAGACAGTTATGAAGGACACACAACCAGTGCCATAACCCAGTTCTAAGTTTATAGTCAGGACTTGATAAAACCTCAACCTGTTTTGGGATTTCTGGTATATAAAATGAGTTCATATTATTTTTATTCCCTCAAAAGTTTTCATGTGGGATGTGATGGAAAGAGAACTAAACTGGAAGTCAGGAGAAATAGATTATGGTCTTGGCTATTCCACTCACTGATTTGTGACCTTATGAAGTCTCTATAAAATCAATGAGGTCTTTTACCTCAAGTCTCTATAAAATAGTACACCTCTATTAGAAGAACTACAACTACTTTATATCTCACTTTTTTTTTTTTTTTTCGTGACTGGTAAGGGGATTGCAACCCTTGGTGTGGTGTCGCCCACACCACGCTCAGCCAGTGAGTGCACCGGCCAGTCCTATATAGGATCCGAACCCGCGGCGGGAGCATCGCTTCGCTCCCAGCGCCGCACTTTCCCGAGTGCGCCACGGGCTTGGCCCTATATCCCACTTTTTAAAAGAGATTGAGTTGAGTTTAATAACACATGTAAAGAGCATTACCACAAAGCTCTTATACTATAGATACGCAACAGATATTAGTATATTTTCCTTTAAAGCCCCATCTAGTTCCAAAAATCTATGATAAACTTCTACTTCCTCACAAGTTTCACTAACCAAAAATACAGCAACTATTTAGAGTTTCTATCTTGACTGATGGGATTATTAGTGACTTTTATTTTTCAAATTTTCTACAATCTGCATGTATTCAGTAGTGGATTAAATAATAATTGAACATCAGAAGAAGACATCATAAAGAAGACACTTCAAACTGGGAGAACATATTTGCAAGACATGTAGCTGACAAAGAATTGGTAACTATATGTATATGTGTATGGAGATATATATGCACAGAGAGAGAGAGAAATCACAACAAAACCAGCAGAAAAATGAGTAAAAGACTTGAATGAGTACATCATGGAAGAAGTTAATCAAAGAGTCAATAAACATATGTCCATCCTCATCATTACTCAGGAAAATTAAAATTAAATCCAAACTAGGTACTATTTTATACCACTATATTGGCAAAAAAAAATTTAAACCTAACAATAGAAAGTGTTAGGGAAAATATGGAGCCACCAGAATATTTTCATAGTGTACTCATGGGACTCTAAATTGGTTCAACAATATTGGGAAAATTGGCATTTTCTGGTAAATTTGAACATATGCATAACCTATGATCCAGTAACTCTACTTACAAGCATATATCCATATTGGCCAACATAAATAATACTGGTTATGGCAAACGACACTTAAATCTCTGTGCCTTACTGCAAAAAAAGTATTATTTCTTGCTCATATCACACACTGATATGCATCAGTGTGGCAAGAGTTCTGTTCCACACAGTTACTAAATCCAGTGGCTTTCTGAATTCTGGAGTTTTAAGTCCTCTACTGGGTTACCTTCAACCTGTTAGGAGACAAGGGTAGAGAATAACTGAGGAGGAGTAGATTTTATAGGATAGACCTGGAAGAGGCATACATCATCACTTTTCACACTATCAGTGTAAACTCAGTCAGGTGGCTTGACCTAACTATAGGGGATGCTGGCTAAAGTAGTGTAGTTTTGAGGAAAGAAAGGAAAAGAAAACATGGATAGTGATTAGTGCTAGCAATCTCTGTCATGGTTAACTCCACTTGGTCACCAAATATTTATGTTGCTCCCTTGTTACTACACATTACCCTCCTTCCAAGGAAGACTGACCAATGTAAACACTTTATCCAGCTCAATGCTTAGGTTATGTGTTGTCTTCTCCAGATGTGGCTTCTCATAGTCCAGTCACCTACGAATTAAAAAGATACATAATAAGTTTTCTCCAAAACTCCCATATACAAATGTGCAACAATGAAAAGATAACCATACGAAATCATGCCCATTAAGAAAGAGGAGGAACTGGGAACACCAAACATTCACTGACCTATAGCAACTATGAAGAACCCCTAAGAGATATTGCATGGGTACCTTATCCTGGGAGGAGACAATACGTCTTGATTTGACCCATATGTTATGGGGCAAAACTCCCTGGTCCAATTCTGTCTTGCCTCCACACTCAAGGAGCTTATTCTGTCTTCATCATCCTCTTTGGCCACATCTGAAATGAGTGTTGCAGAGGAGGCTTTCTTTAGGGGCTAGAATACCTTTGCAAGCCACTTCCTGCTGAAGTTAGCTTGAGAGTTCTATCAGTTCACTAGGACTGCCATAAAGAGTCACAGAAGACTGAGTGGCTCAATCAACAGGAATATATTGACTCACAGTTCTGGAGGCCACGAGTCCAAGATCAAGGTCTCAGTAGGTTTGGTTTCTTCTGAGGTTTCTCTTTTCAGCTCGAAGATGGCCATCTTCTCCCTGTGTCTTTGCATGGCCCTTCTTCTGTGTGTGTTCATTCCCGGTATCTCTTTGTTCAAATGCCCTCTTCATATAAGAACTCCACTCAAATTGGATTAGGGACCACCTAATGGCCTTATTTCAATTTAATCACCCTTTAAAGGCCCTAACTCCAAATATAGTCACATTATGAGGCACTGGGGGTTAGATTTTCAACATATGGATTTTGGGGGGACACAATTCAGCACATAACAGGAGCCCAAAAGTTGTAATGCAGTAGGAACATCTAATATTAAAGGTAGTATCCCAGGCAATAAAATTCCCTCAAAATATTAGTAGTAGGCTTATTATCTATTTGCCACATTTCTTTCCTATAATTTTCAGTTTTGCTTTATTTCTTTGTTTACTCCTCATAATGACACATGGACAGTAGGCATGGGAGGAAATCCACTCTTAATCCAAATTTTATCACATCTGACTCACTTTATTAAACAAAAGTTTTACTGGTCCTTTGTCATGCAAAGCTTCTTAAAAATTTTAGCTCTCACTTTATGGAGTCTAAAAGTAATTGACATTTCCACCCTTTGGTGCCCCAAATTTCCAGTCTGATTCTATTCTCTTTTCTTTTCCTTTACATCGCTTTCTTATAATCCCTTGCTAAAGGCAACTAACTGTAGCAAACACACACTATGAACATTCCCTTTTTCAATCTTTTTCCTCTTGAGCTTATAGCTCAATAGGTAGACGATTTACCTTCCAGGTTATCACTGGGAAGGAGTCTTACCAGCTTTTCGCTGTGCTATAGTAGGGCTCTCCAACCTTTAAATCTCTAATATCTGATCCTTTGCCATAGTTGACTGCTAAGACAATGCCACACATTAGGTATTTCTGGCAAGGAGATAAGAAAAAAAAAAGATGAGTATGAGGAGATTTGTGGGAATAAGCCAGGAAATGGCATTCATCACTTCTGTTCACATTGCATTGACCAGAAGATGGTAATATATCCCCATCCAATTGCAGACGAGCCTGAGAAATGTGGTATTGGTGTATGGCTGGAAGGGGAGGAGAACATAGAATGCAGGTGAGCACAGGCATTCTCTAACAAAAGACCATAGAGAATCTTTTGCATATTTGTTGGTTGTGGGGAAAAAAATGCAAAACAATTCAAAAGTACATTAACATTAGATGGATACATACATATATACATACATACCTACATACCTACAGTCTTGTTACATATACTCGTACTTAAGTACAAAAACTACATAAAATATCAGTATGGTTAATATTACTTCAGCTGGCACATTTACTCACCCATATGCTTTTTATACTGCATCATTCCACCATTCATTGTTGTTTACATTCACAAACACTCATTGAGTATCTCCTGCATTTCAGGCCCTGAGCACTTTACTTCATATGCCCTTAAAAAAAAAAAGACCTGTGATCATTAACAGGAGCCAGCCCTTTGTCAGAGTAAAAGCCTCTAATGGGAACATTTCCTAATAGTTAAACAATGCATTAGTTCATTAATAGAGTGGTCAGACAAGCAAAACAAATTGTTCCAGGCATTGATTTCCAAACTACTGTGGGTTCCAGCAAATATGGAGGAGTGTTCATAGTAAAGCACAAAAGGAACAGCTATGCCTTTGACTTTTATACTTATCATCTCATAGATTCATAGAATTTTTCAAAACTGGTAAGTCCTCATTTATAAAAATAAAACTAAAAAAAATGTATAAAAAAGAAGCATATACAAGTAGAATTGTGTAAAGTAGATAGTGTCATAGCCAACACCAGAACCTCTCCAAAGACAGAATAAGATATTAAAATGGGGACCTATCCCAGAAGATAGCAATGTATTTATGTGATACTAACAAAAATTTTTTTAAAGAAATTACAAAATTATAGTTGCTACATATGACTGTTTTAGGGAGAATAACATCACAAGGATGGTGGATAGATGATCCCTGAATCACTACTCCCCATAGGAGATCAACTTTCAGCTATTAAAACACAAAAACTAACATCTTATCATCACTGGTACTTGGGGGAAGAGGTAGGGAGACCCACTGAGTCCATGAAGGCATGGAAAGCAATAATGAGGGACTACCTCAATTAGACCCAGACCCAGCTGTTCACAGGCCAACATGGCACAGTGTATGGAGCAGATACCTGGAGACAGCAAAGCTGCAGCAATGCCCTTTGTGTGAAGCTACTTGGAGTCTGCAGGGAGAAGAGTGCCATGACCAGTGGCAAAAATAAATAAATGATCACTTCAGAGTGCACCATCCCATTTCCCAGGCCAGAAAAGCTGCTTGCAAGCTTCCCCAGTACCCACATATGAGAGAGGGGCCACAGCTGATGGGAGAAAGGATTCACTCAAATGTCATTGAGTCTTCATGGGGGACTCACGTGGAATCAGCTCCATGTGAAACATTTGCACTGCAGGGGGTGGGGAGGTAGCCAATCCATTAGGGGTGCATTGAGAAGCAGATGACTCCCTTCTGACAAGCAAGAGTACCATACAGAGGAGACCAGTTGGTACAATAGAACTGCAGGAGGTGCAGATTGCAGGAAAGACTCATCATTGCGCTAGAATTTCCACACAGCCTGTTTGCATCTGTGGTGACCACACATGACTTAAAAGTGACTGAAAGGCCAACAATTAAAATCTGGTCCAAAAAACAGTTTTTCCACAAAAATTTTGTTGAGAAACAACAGTAAAGCAACAATTTAGCTCAGGCGTAGAGTTTAAGTTCTGGTTTTTGCAGGAAGTTTCCCCAATCAGAGAATTAACCACAGTACAGCAATATAGTTCCAGGACAGTGTTTAAGTGGTGGTGGTTGCTATTAATTCATCACAAAATGGAAAAAATCCACAGACCAGAGACAAAGTTCTGATATAGAGCAGCATAGGTTTAACACCACCAAGGCACACCTATAAACCCTAGAATAGGTAGCCATCTATTCAAACAAACAAGCAGTAATGTAAAGACACAAAGATCAAGGAAAAAGAATATGACACCACCAAAGGAAATCAACAAAGCACCAGCATTAAACACAGAAGAACAGCAGATTTATGAAATGTCTGACAGAGAATTCAGAATAATCTTCTTAAAGGTGTTCATGGAGTCACAAGAAAATACAGATAGATAATTAAATGATATTTGAAAAACAAAGAGTAAAATGAAAAGCTACAAGAAACTTGACAAAGAAACAGAATCAATTGTAAAAAATAGAAATTCTAGAAATAAGATTATGTTGTATAAACTGAAAAGCTCCTCACAAAACTCCTACATCAGACTTGATCAAACAAAGGAAAGAATCAGTGAGCTCAAAGCCAGAACATAATAATCTGATCAGAGGAGCAAAAAGAAAAAAATAAAACAGAATTACAGCAATAATGGGACTCCTTAAAGTGAAATAACATCTGCATAATTGGTGTTACCAGAGGAGACAAAAAAGGAGGAGACCTAGAAAGCATACTTCAGAAAATAATGGCTGAAAATTTCCCAAGTATAGAGAAAGCAGGTAACATCCAGGTACAGTAAGCTCAGCAGTCACCAATCAGATTCAGTCCAAAGAGGAACACCCCAAGGTACATCATAATCAAATTCTCAAAAACCAAAGACAAATAAAGAACTCTGAAAGCACCAAGAGAAAAGAAACACATAACATTTTCAGTGGAGCCACAGTAAGATCTCAGTGGAATTCTCATTAGAAACTTTCTACAGGCCAGAAGAGAATAAGACAATATATTTAAATTGCTGAAGGAAAAACACTGTCATCTAAGAATTCTGTATCCAAAAAAACTAACCTTTAGATACAAAGGAGAAGTAAAGTAAAACAAAAGGTAAGGGATAAACAAAAGGTAAGGGAATTCATCAATACTAGACCAGCCTTATAAAGAATGCTAAAGAGTGTTCTTCAAGCTGAAAGAATATGATGCTAAAGTATAACAGGAAAACATATGAAGATACAAAACTCACTAGAAAAGTAAATATATATACATTTTCAAAATACTCCAGTGTTATAAAGGCAGTGGGACAAAAATAACAAGATAATAACAATCTCAACAGCCATAGAAGAGATAGGCAATGTCAAAAGATGTAACTCAAAACAACAAAACTGTCAAAAACTGGGAGAGAATGATGTTAAAACATAGAGTTTTCTTTGTTTATATCCTTTTTCTTAGCAATCAAGGCTAAGTTGTCGTAAGTTTAAAATAATCTGTTATAGGGCCGACTGTGTGGCGCACTAGGGAGAGTGCGGTGCTGGGAGCGCAGCAACACTGCCACCACGGGTTTGGATCCTATATAGGAATGGCCGGTGTGCTCACTGGCTGAGCGCGGTGTGGGCAACACCACACCAAGGGTTGCGATCCCCTTACCGGTCACGAAAAAGACAAAAAAAAAAAAAATCTGTTATAACTATAACATTATTTTTTGAGTTTCATGGTAACCATAACACAAAAAGGTATAATAGACATATTAAAAATAAATAGTAGAAAATCAAAATATACTACTATTAGAGAGAACTACTTAATCACAATGGTAGACAATTAAGACCAGAAGAAAGGAAAAAGGAATCTATAAAACAACCAGGAATAAAAGAAAGGAAATGGCAGTAACAAGTCACTATATATCACTGTAAATGGAAATGGATTAAATGCCCCAATTAAAAGACACAGGGTGGCTGAATGGATTATGAAACAGGAACCAAAACTATTCTTCTTACAAGAAATTCACTTCACCTATAAGGACACATGTTGACTGAAAGCAAAGTGTTGGAAAAAAAAATATTTCATGTAAATGGAAATCAAAGAAGAACAGGAGCAGCTATACTTATCCCAGATAAAATAGATTTCAAGCCAAAAAAAAAAAGAAGGATCAATTTAGCAAGTGATATAACAATCCTAAATACACACCCAACTCCAGAGCATGCAGATATATAAAGCAAATACTACAAGAACTAATGGAAGAAATAGACTCTAACATAATAATACATGGGGAGTTTAATACCCCTCTTTTAGGAAAGGATGAATCATCCAGACAGAAAATTAACCAAAAAACATCAGAGTTAACCTCCACTCTAGACTGTTGAGACCTACAGCATATTTATAGAACAATCCATTGAGGAACTGCAGAATACACATTTTCCTCAGCAGGACATGGAACATTATCTAGAATATACCATATGTTACATCACAAAAGAAGTCTTAACAATTTTTTTAAAATTGAAATTATAGCAAATATCTTGTCCCACCACAATAGAATAAAACTAGCAATCAATCGGAAGGGACACTGCAAACTGCACAAATACATGGAAATCAAACAACACGCTCCTAAGCAACAAATAGGTCTAAGAAGAAACCAAAAAAGAAATTAAGAAATTCCTGAAGACCAATGAAAGTGAAAACACAACATACCAGAACCTATGGAATACAGCAAAAGCAATTCTAATTGGGAAGTTTATAGCAATAAATGCTACATTAAAAAAAGAACAAATACTTCAAGTAAACAACCTAATGTTACACCTGAAAGGAAGTAGAAAAACAAGAACAAACCAAACTCAAAATTATTAGAAGAAGAGAAATAACAAAGTTCAGAGCAGATATGAATAAATGAGAGATTTTTTAAAGTAAGAACCATCAATAAAAAAAGTTGGTTTTTTGAAATAATAAAGAAAATAGACAAATCCTTAGCTAGACTAATAATGAAAAAACAGAGAAGACTCAAATAAAATCAGAAATGAAAAGGGAGACATTACAACTAATACCATAGAAATACAAACAATCATAAAAGACTATTATGAACAACTATACACTAACAAACTGGAAAATCTAGAAGAAATAAATAAATTCCTCAATATAACTCACCAAGGTTGAATCATAAAGAATTAGGAAAACTAAACAGACCAATAATGAGTAATTAAATTGAAGGAGCAATTAAAACCTTCCAACAAAGAAAACCCCAGAACCAGACAGCATCACTGCCAAATTTCACCAAAAATTTTGAAAAGAACTAATACCAATTCAGGCCGGCCCGGTGGCGCACTGCTACAGTGCGCTGCTTGGGAGCGTGGCGGCACTCCCGCCGAGGGTTCGGATCCCACATACGGACCGGTTCCTGCTCACTGGCTGAGCGAGGTGCGGGCGCAACACTGAGGGTTGCGATCCCGTTGCCGGTCCTGGTCCGGTACGGGCACGACACTGAGGGTTGCGATCCGTTGCCGGACACGAAAAAAGACAAAAAGGAAAAAAAAAAAGAACTAATACCAATTCGTCTCAAACTCTTCCAAAAAAGTTGAAGAGAAGGAATGCTTTCAAACTCATTCTATGAGGCCAGCATTATCCCTATACCAAAACTGGAAAAAGATACAACAAAAAAAGAAAACTAGAGACCAATATCCTAATGAACATGGATGCAAAAATCCTTAACAAAATACTAGTGAACCAAATCTAACAACAACACATTAGCAATATCGTTCACCACAATCAAGTGGGGTTCATCCTTGGGACATAAGGATGGTTCAGTCTATGCAAATCAATAAATATAATATATCACATCAACAGAATGAAGCAATAAAGGCTGTATATGACAAGCCCACAGTGAATATCATACTGAACAGAAAAAAATGATGGCTTTTTCTCTAAGATCTGGAACAGGACAAGGATGTCCACTTTCCCTCCTCTTATTCAACATATTACCAGAAGTTCTGTCCAGCACAATAAAGAAAGAGAAAGCAATAAAGGGCATCCAAATTGGAAAGGAAGAAGCCAGACTATCCCTATTTGCAGATAACATGATCATATACATAGAAAGACTTCATCAAAAAGATTACTAGAACTAACAAATGAATCAATATAGTGGCAGGATACAAAAACAACACACAAAAATCCATAACATTCCTATACACAAAGAAAGAAATATCTGAAGACAAAATTAAGAAAGTAATCCCATTTACATTAGCTACCAAAAAAAAAAAAAAAAAGAAAGAAAGAAATACCTAATACCTAGGAGAAAAATTAACCAAGGAGGTGAAAGGCCTTTACAATGAAAACTATAAAATATTGTCAAAAGAAATTGAAGAGACACATGAAGACAAATAAATGGAAAGACAACACATATTCATGGGTTGGAAGAATTAGTAACATTAAAATGTTCATATTACCCAAAACTATCTACAGATTCAACACAACCCTTATCAAAATACTAATGACATTTTTCATGGAAATAGAAAAAGCAATCTTAAAATTTGTATGGAACCACAAAAGACCCCATATAACCAAAGCAATCTTAAACAAAAAGAACAGACTTGAAGACATCACACTACCTGACTTCAAACTATACTATAAAGCTATAATAACCAAAACAGCATTGTACTTGCAAAAAACAGACAAATTGACCAATGGAACAGCATAGAGAACCCAGAAATAAAGTAATGCATTTAAAACCAATTTATTTTTGAAAAAGATGCCAAACATATACACTGGAGAAATAAAAGACAGCCTCTTCAATAAATGATGCCAGGAAAACTGGTATACACATACAGGAGATTGAAACTAGACCCCTATCTCTCACTATACTTAAAAATCAACTCAAAATGGATTAAAGAACTAAATTTAAGACCCAAAACTATGAAACTACTACTAAAAAATGTAGGAGAAATACTACATGAAATGGGTGTAGGATTGGGCAGTGCTTTTTTGAACAACACTACAAAAGCACAGGCAACTAAAGCAAAAATGGACAAATGACACTACATCAAACTAAAAATCTTCTGATCAACAAAATGAACAGACATGTAACAGAAAGTGAGGAACTGTTTGCAAATTACACATCACACAAGGGGCTAAGGTCCAGAATATATAAGGAATTCAAACAACTTAACAGCAAAAAACAGGTAACCCAATTCAAAAATGGGCAAAGGACCTGAACAGACATTTCTAAAAAAAAAAAAAAAAAAAAACAAGACATACAGATGGCCAACAGGCATATGGACAAATGTTCAACATCACTTATCATCAGGAAAAGGAAAATCAAAAACAATGAGATATCTTACTCCAGTTAGAATGGTTAATATCATAAAGACAGAAAATAACAAATGCTGGCAGGGATAAGGGGAAAGGGGATCTCTCCTACATTGTTGGTGGGAATGTAAGGAATGAAAACTGTACAGCCGTTGTGGAAAACAGTACGGAGTTTCCTCAGAGAACTGAAAATGTAACTACCTTACGATCCAGCTATCTCACTACATGGTATATACCCAAAGGAAATAAAATCAATACGTCAAAGAGACATCTGCACTGCCATGTTCATTCCATCAGCATTCACAATAGCCAGGAGATGGAATCGACCTAAATGCCCATCAACAGATGAATGGATTAAAATCTGTGGTATATACACAGTGGAATACTATTTGGCTACCAAAAAAATTTTTTTAAAAATTCCTGTCATTGGTGGCAACATAGAACTGCAAGCCACTATGTTAAGTGAAGTAAGCCAGGCACAGAAAGCCAAATACTGCACAGTATCACTAATATGTGGAATATAAAAAAAAAAAAAGTGGTTCTCATAGAAGCAGAGATTAAAATAATGGTTGTTACCAGAGGTCAGAGGGGAGGCAGGGCAGAGGGAAGGGGAAATGGTGGATTAACAGGTACAAAGCTGTGCTATCTATCCTAAGTGAATCAATGTGCAGTATATGCATGTATTGAAATAACACACTGTATCACACAAATATGTAAAAATAAATATTTAAAAATAAATGATTGTTTTATATAATTACTCATAGAGATTTTTCACATGCAGAAAATGAGCTTACATTTGCTACAAACAAAAAAAAATAGTCTTTTCAAACTTTTTTCCCCTTCCAGTGTTTGGTTCTATACCTTGTTTTAAGAACAGTCATTATTTACTTTCAATTTACATCACTTTCTTGCTCCAACTACAAGTTGCATGTTATTAAATTTTAGTACTGCTAATAGCTCATCATTAACAAATTTTCTATTCAATTTTTTAAGAAAGTAATAGCAATATTTTCTTCTATTATGGAATAAATACTGTATTAGTCTTTTTCTGCTGCTTATAACAGAACACCTGAAACTGAGTAATTTATGAAGAAATGAAATTTATTTCTTATAGCTTTGGAGGCTGGGAAGTCCTCCGCTGAGGGGGTGCATCTGGGGAGAACTTTCTTCTCCGTGACAACTCCCTACAGAGTCCAGTGGTGATGCAGGTGTCACACGGCAAGAATGGCCTGAGCAAGAGAGAGCTAATCTACTCACTCTCCTCATAAAGCC
>NW_007727626.1:108639-135011 GCF_000696425.1 Galeopterus variegatus | reverse complement strand
GGGGAAAGGGGATCTCTCCTACATTGTTGGTGGGAATGTAAGGAATGAAAACTGTACAGCCGTTGTGGAAAACAGTACGGAGTTTCCTCAGAGAACTGAAAATGTAACTACCTTATGATCCAGCTATCTCACTACATGGTATATACCCAAAGGAAATAAAATCAATACGTCAAAGAGACATCTGCACTGCCATGTTCATTCCATCAGCATTCACAATAGCCAGGAGATGGAATCGACCTAAATGCCCATCAACAGATGAATGGATTAAAATCTGTGGTATATATACACAGTGGAATACTATTTGGCTACCAAAAAAATTTTTTACCAAAAAAATACCAAATAACCAAATTACAAAATGGGCAAAGGACCTGAACAGACATTTCTCAAAAGAAGCCAAAGGAATGGCCAAGAAACACATGAAAAAATGTTCAACATCACTAATCATCAAAGAAATGCAAATTAAAACCACAATGAGATATCACCTTACTCCAGTTAGAATGACTATTGTCATCAGGACAGAAGATAACAAGTGCTGACAAGGATGTGCAGAAAAGGGAACTCTCTCCTACATTGTTGGTGGGAATGTAAATTGGTGCAGCCATTGTGAAAAACAATATGGAACTTCCTTAGAGAACTAAAACTTGAACTACCTTATGGCCTAGCAATCCCACAACTGGGTATTTACCCAAAAGAAATGAAATAAATATATCCAAGAGACATTTGTACTCCCAAATTCATTGCAACACATTCCAAGAGATGGAATCAACCTAAATGCCTAATAACAGATGAATGGATAAAAAAAAAAATTATGGTATATATGCAATGGAATATTATTCAACTATTAAGAAAAAAAGTAAAATCCTGTCCTTTGCAGCAACATGGATGGAACTGGAGTGAAGTGAAGCAAGCAAGGCACGGAAAGACAAATAACACATTCTCTCACTCATATGTGAAAGCTAAAAAAAAGAAAAGTGGTTTTCATAGAAGTAAAGAGGAGAATAATGGTTACCAGAGGCAGGGAAGTGAGGGTAGGTGGGAGTTAGGGGAAATGGTGGATTAACAGGTACAAAGCTGTGCTATCTATCCTAAGTGAATCAATGTGCAGTATATGCATGTATTGAAATAACACACTGTATCACACAAATATGTAAAAATAAATATTTAAAAATAAATGATTGTTTTATATAATTACTCATAGAGATTTTTCACATGCAGAAAATGAGCTTACATTTGCTACAAACAAAAAAAAATAGTCTTTTCAAACTTTTTTCCCCTTCCAGTGTTTGGTTCTATACCTTGTTTTAAGAACAGTCATTATTTACTTTCAATTTACATCACTTTCTTGCTCCAACTACAAGTTGCATGTTATTAAATTTTAGTACTGCTAATAGCTCATCATTAACAAATTTTCTATTCAATTTTTTAAGAAAGTAATAGCAATATTTTCTTCTATTATGGAATAAATACTGTATTAGTCTTTTTCTGCTGCTTATAACAGAACACCTGAAACTGAGTAATTTATGAAGAAATGAAATTTATTTCTTATAGCTTTGGAGGCTGGGAAGTCCTCCGCTGAGGGGGTGCATCTGGGGAGAACTTTCTTCTCCGTGACAACTCCCTACAGAGTCCAGTGGTGATGCAGGTGTCACACGGCAAGAATGGCCTGAGCAAGAGAGAGCTAATCTACTCACTCTCCTCATAAAGCCATCAGAACTACACTCATTGCTCCATGAAAGGATCATTTCATCCACAAGGGCACAGTCCTCACAAGCTAATCACCTCTTAAAAGCCCTACCTCTCAAATACCATGATCAGATTTCCCACTCTCTTAGCACTGTTACAATGGGGGTCAAGATTCAATGAGTTTTGTGGGGACATGCAGTCCACAGTAAATACTGTAACAAAATATTGCAGAAGGACATCTTCTTTAGCCATAATGAAATTGATGTTTCTCTTTTGAGCTCCTGTAGCAGCATTTTATATGTACTCATCTCTCTGCCAAGATTTTAAAGATTTTAACATGTTCTGGTTTAGTTGTTTAGTTCAGCACCTTGCACAGAGTTATAAGTCCCATGGTCATATGTGGAATTAGTGGATTTTACAGACTTTGTCTCTGTCTCTCTTTCACACACACACACAGTTACAATGGCTGACTGTTGACTTAAAGTCTTTAAGGTTTATTTTCCTGTGTTTAGCTTTAGGAATATAGATGTAGTCAGACTTAATATCTTTTGATGACAAATACAAGGAAACACAGATATTTATTATACTAGTCAAAATTTGCATTACAACTATCACAGTGTGATATTTGGGGGAAAACTCTATTTCACAAATCATAAATAATAATTTAAAAGCAAACATTGTCACAGTTTAGCCAAATCATACTGAGTTTTAGGGGGTTGGCGTAGAAAGGACAGAGTGATTGCGAAATTTGCTAGTTTCACATACTTCCCTCTAGGGCAGGAAAGGGGAATGAGGGAAGTCATTCCAGGAATGTCGGACTACTGACATCAGAGGAGCTTATCATGAGAACAGCTCAGGTAAGAGGAGCCTAAGGCTAAATCAGAAAACACAAGGCAAAAATCCCAAGAGGATATATGGTGTACAGAGTAGAGAGGCAGGCTCCAGATCTCAGATCCCCCATTATAAATTCTGTGCTTTGGGCAAGTTACTTAACCTTTCTGTGGTACAATTTGCTAATCTGTAAATTGGAAGCTTTGTAAAAATTAAATCAGTTAATAAATTCCAAGTGCTAGATGAATGTAAGCTACATCATTATTATTATTATTGTTTTTATCATCATCATCATTATTATTGTTAGCCCAGACACTGTAGACCCAGAAGTTAGAAGTAAACCCAGCAGCTGGGAGACCATACGGTTGGCTGAATATCTGAGTGTGTAGTGGATTGAATTTTGTCACCCCACAACTCATTGAAGCTNAGCAGCTGGGAGACCATACGGTTGGCTGAATATCTGAGTGTGTAGTGGATTGAATTTTGTCCCCCCACAACTCATTGAAGCTTGAATTGTGTCCCCCAAGTTTTATGTGTCAGAAACTTAGCTCCCATGGTGACTGTTAAGAGGGTTGGAAATCCTATTATGGTAATTGAAGATGGGACCTTGAGGATTAGATCATAGGACCGTGCCTAGTGAATGGATTAAAAATGGTGGTCAGGGGTGTGATTTGGGAGGCTTTAAAGGGGAACACGAAGAGTCTCTCTCTCTCTCTCTCTCTGCTCTCTCTGCTTCCACCATCCTGCAATGTGAGACCCTCAGAAACTCTAAGCAATAAATTTTGCTTTTCTTTTTAAATCACTCAGTTCCAGGTATTTTGTTATAACCAACAGAAACGGACTAATACAGAGTGCAAATGAATGAAAGCAGATGATCAGTGAGGACAGGATACACACGTGGAAGTGGAAGGATGGTCATTGGACAAGATATCAGTGGGACTAAAGCAGGTTCTAATTGTTGTGTGCTTGTGATTTGGCACCTTCCCTTTGGGTTAGGCCTGGTGCTTTATATGTCTATCAATTGGGGGGGGTTATTATTATTCAAATGGAATTGCGTTTTTTTGCTGACACTGTCATAGGCTTTCTAATACACAAACATCCATGTTTTGTTGATGCATCTCTCTCCGTTGGCCAAACCAATCTCTCCATGTAATATCTGCATAAGTTTCTCTTGTGGAGTGGCTGAGAAAGATGTTACGTTGCTTATTTTGCTTATCAGAGATTAAATATTTAAAAATAAAATTGTATTATTATTTCCTTTTCTAAAGTGGTCTTATTGAACACACACTTAAATATAATTTATTTTTCAGTCTTTAAGAGTAGGTTGCAGTGTCATGTTCCTTTACACCTTAATACTTCAGTGTACATTCCCTAGGAACAGACATCCTCTTCCATAACCACAGTGCAGTTAATCTATAGTTCATATTCCAATTTTGTTAACTGTCCCAATAATTTCTTCACATACTGTTTGTCTCTCTCGTCTAGGATTTCATTTTATTTTTTGAATATGTAGAATGTTAACATGCTCCCTAAAGTCTATTTTAAAGTTTTAATAACAATGAGAATATCTGCATTTTCTTTAGGAGAACAACTGAAAACATAATATAAACAGGAAATTGTTTATATTATGCATACAATTCATTAAATGGAATATCCAAAGGATGATATTTACCATGACATAGCCATGATTTTAGGTAATTCTTATTTATTAAACCTTAAAATGTATAATCAGTGGCACTATCCAAAAAAAAAGGTTAATTTTTAAATTAAGGTAAAATCAAGATTTATTTGATTTTCTTTGTTAACTACATTAGTACCCCTTATCCTTGCATAAGTAACCAGCCTTGTTTCTTAATGCTAATAATAAATGACCTATACCAGAAGAACTTCTCATAAGGCAAAGTTCTGAAAAGTTATCCAAAATTAAAATTTTTATTCTATTAACTTACAAAATAAGAAGCTCATTTACGAAAACTACAACCCCTCTTCTTTAATTTATTTAATACAAATATAATATTATAGTCATATTGTGAATAAAACAAAACTATGAATATAAAAGAATAGGGGTTATTTTATTCACAGAGAAGTTTAACAATCTTAAAAACAAAAAAATAGCTAAGTGAAATGATATATTTGAATCAAAATAACCAAACTGTCAATGTTCTGTACAAGTTCTGCTATAATCAGTCTAATTTGTATAACTTTATATATGACATCAGCTTCTAATACAATGTGTTCCTTTTTACACGGGCTATTCAAATTTTCTTATTTAAATACAAAAATAAAAAGATGAAAGCTTCTGTGACAGAATATTTGCCCACATGGGACGTTTCTTCTCAACACCCCATGGCAGTTTGTGATGCCCAAGAGTAAGGGAGCATCTCAAGATTCAAGGTCCTGTCTGCAGTGAGGAGGTGAAGTCATCTCAGCGTTCACAGCACAGCGACAGCCTTAAGTCCTGCTCCACACGCTAGCGATGTGAACGTGGCCACCTATACTCATCTCTTTACATCTCGGTTTCCAAATATGCTCGACCTGTAAAATAAAGACACTGCATCATCTATCTTATGGGGCTATATTTTTAAAACTGAAAGATGATCCAGGTGAAACTATGAGTGAGGTACTAGCACAAAGTAGTTAAGCATGCTATAAAATGTATTGCTATCATTATAGTTTTTAACATTTTAGCAGCAGTCATAGTAGTAAAAGGTGGATAAGAGCTGAGGAGCAGGAGACAAAGGAGAATCTATGGCCTGTAAACATGAAAGCCTTGTTTTCCCAGCCGTCCCACCTGGGAACTAAAACAAGGGTCATGATACCCACTATGGCACAGTAGTTCTCCTAAATCTTCTGCCTCAGTTTCTCCCCCAGTGCCTCTGGGAATGCCGCAGAGATGTCTCACTGGCCTCCTCTGACAGGATCACCACAGAGCCCCCCAGGTGCCACCACTGTTCACGACTCCTGCCAGTGCTGAATCTGCTCCTGCCAAGGCCTGCCAATGTCTGCGCCGGGACTGCAGAGCCCGCATCAGGAGTGCTGATGTGTGAGGTCACGGCCCAAAGTCACAGAGGAACAGAACTGTGCCAGAGACTGCTTCTTCATTTGGCCTCGCTTCCCCACGCATTCACTGAGTGACTCCTACACGTGAGGCATTTTTCTAGACTTTCCCCACTGGAGCGCGCTATAGTGGGGACTTTTTTGTATTTCATAATTAACAATAGACTGATGACTAGGAGATGATATATTAAATGATTTTTAAAATGCATGCAATGTAACAATCCCTCTCTTCTTAAAGGCAATAATACTATAGTTATGTATTGCTATAAAGTAATTGCAAAAGACAACAATTTTAGGAATGAGGATATTAAAACATAAAGAGAATTCTTAAGGAGGGAGAAATTATAAAGGAGCTATAAATATGCATTTTTAATTTTTTTTGATTATTTTCAAGGAAGGAAACAAATAAAACACTCTATAAATAACCCTCTTACCCAGAAGGTATTACTTTAATAAGTAAAATGCAAGTTCAGAGCCAATAGTCAAGGAGAGAATAGCATCATTAGTTTATAAATCTGTTTTTGTCCAACTATTATATTACAGGTCTCAGTGGTACTTTTTAAACCAATTTAAACAGTGAACCCTTGACCATTGCTTCAGTAATAGAAAATTGCATAATGAGTTTTACTAATGCATTTCTGCATTTTTGGCCACCAACAGCCCTTCTGTTTCACTAGTCTGCTTTTTAACTCTATCTACATGTTCATTTACCTCCAAACCATTCTTTCTTCCTTCCTTTCCTCCCAAGGAGGAGTCAGCGTCGTCCTGCTATCTAGGGTTAAGTAATCCCTCCACCTGTGTCCTGATTTCTTTTCCTTTTTCAAACAGAATTTCTTACTCTTCTCTCCAATTATTTTCAAGCTCTTTCTCTCCACTGGTTATGTAAAGATATCAAGTCTTTGTTCCTTTGAACATACAAAAATGTTTAGAGCCTACAATTTCTCTGTGTCCAATTTCCCTTCCCAGACAAGCACTTAGAAATAATTTTGTAAATTCGCTTCCTCCATTGGCTTGTTTCCCTTTCACTCTTCAATCCTTTATAATTTTGTCTCTGCTCTCTAAAGAGAGAGCAAAGACAACAATAATGAAATGAATCTCAAATCCAGGGGCCACTTTTTGGTTTTTACTTAACATTTCTGTACCTTTTAATTGAATCTCTCTGTCTTGCAGTGGTTCCAATAACATTTCATTTGCCTTCTCAGTCCTGATGACTCATTTCATTGCTACTTCTCTCCTTCCCTTAAACGTTGCTCTATCCAGATCACCATCACAACCTTCTTTCTAAAATGCCAATCTAATGCAACTCTGTGTTTTAAACTAAAGTTGCCTCCCATTTCCCACCAGGCTTAAATGTTTGGATTTCTGTTCTACTCTATAAAACCAACTAACTCTCCATGCTCTGTCAGAACCACGTGCAGTTTCCCAACATGCCAGAACTTTTCATGCCTCCGAGCCTGTGCACATGCTGTTTTCCTGCCTGACATATTCGTGGGATAGGCCAACCACATTTGCCTGCAGTTGGCAACTATTTATTAAGCACCTACAATAGGTGATAAAATATGCTGGGCTCCAGGGGTGCCTTGAGGATGGCTATGTGTCCCACCTTTAATACCAGCCACTTCACAGTTAGCAAGGGACATTTTTTCCTGCTATCACATCTGATATTATTATTATTCCTTTAAAACTTTTTGATGGTTTCCCATTATGTTCCACTTTTAATACCTTTAACAAGGCTGTCATAAACTCTATTACTTCACCTGCCCTTTCTGATTTTGCAAGTTTTCAACCACACCTGCCTCTGACAGATGTCTGAAAGAGTCTAGAAATACATTTTCTTCACCCTGGAAGTCCATCAGTCAACAGCTCATGAAAACATATTCCTTCTATAGTTTTCCCATATTGAATAAGAACTAGATAATATTGCAGTATGGCAAAGAATATCTGGAATTTTTATGGCTGAGCTTTCTAAACTGCAGTCAAGTATAAATACATTACTCAAAATCTTTGCTCCCCAAATCACAGGCACACATATCTTTCAGACAGCTACTTTTAAACTGAGATATAAAAATTCTAAATTGTTTTTGTTGAAATAATTTTATATTTTATCTCTGTGTTGCATATGCATGTTTCTTCAATCTTTGTCACTATTGCCTGCTGCTTTTTGAACTTTTCATCTTCTTGGACATCTGATTTTCCTCTTACCTTTCCAGACTCACCTTCTCATTTGCCTTTGTAGATCTTTCCTCACTAGCCTTTTAAATTGCTATTCTTAGTGTTTTTTCTTTGTTAACCTTTTTCTTTGTTCACCTCTTGACTTCACCTCTATCTGAAAATTGGATTCAAAGCATAACTGAAGTTATCACCTAAATAGTAATGAATCCCAGATTTCTATGTGCAGCTTAGATCTTTTTCTCATGCTCTTGTTTAATATCCACCCCTAAACAACACACCACCAGTACTTAACATGTAACATACATGGAAATGAATTATGTATTTGTCTCCTACATTTATTTATTTTGCTGTATTCCTAAACTCAATTTAGAAATATTGAAATAATTTCTATGTTTCTTCTTCATGCTCCACCATCCAATCAATTGTCAAAACTTTTTGATTTGTTTCTGTGAATATTTCTCCAAGTTTTATCCTTGAACCATTTCCACTGCCATAGCTCTACTTCAGATATGAACCATTTCTTGCTCAACATCCTCCAATCCACATTTCTTTTTAATACCAGTGTTACGTATCTCACTGGTCTGCTTATGAAGTGCAAGATTTATGACTTATTGATCATCATTTTCCCTGGCACAGGGTCTGGTATATTGAATTAGCACAGTATAAAGACTTGGTCATTTATTAATTCAGCAACAATGTAGTAAGCACCTACTATGTTCTATGCACTAAAGGAGAGAACAGAACTGAGGTTATCAGAAAGAGGGAGGGGAAGTAATGGAGGAATTGGTAAGGGGACATGAAAAATGATGGCATTGTATAACGTTGAACATTCTAATCATCCTGATTTGTGCATCACATATTGCACACAGACATTGATATTCAACTCTTTGCTCCCAGATACATACAATTGACATCAACCATGTTATAATTTTTTAAAAAATAGATGCTGTGGATACATAAGTGAAGAAAACTTGGAAACATACCACCTCCCTGAAGCTTATCTTCTAGCAGGGGACAACAGAGAAGAAATAGCAAAGGAAATAAATAAGTAAAATAAGGGACACAGGGGCCGGCCCGGTGGCGCACTGGATAGTGCGCTGCTTGGGAAGCGTGGCGGCGCTCCCGCCCAAGGGTTCGGATCCCACATATAGACCGGTTCCCACTCACTGGCTGAGCAAGGCGCGGGAGCAACACCGAGGGTTGCAATCCCATTGCCGGTCCCTGGTCCGGTACGGGGGCAACACTGAGGGTTGCGATCCGTTGCCGGACACAGAAAAAAGAAAAAAGACAAAAAAATAAAAAATAAAAAATAAGGGACACAGAAAAAAGAAGGGGAAGATCAGATTAATGGGGATGAGGAAAGCCAGGGGAGGGTAAATTGAAAATTAAATAAGGTGACCAAGGTAGGCCTCACTGAGATGAAATTTAGTAAAAACTCAAAAGAAGTGAGGGGGTTACACATGCATTTATTAGGAATAAAATAGTTTCAGGCAGAAGAAACACCCAGTACAAAGTTCCTAAAATGAGAACATGCATAGTGTGTTCAAGAAACAGTAAGAACACCGTGGCTAGAAGCAAGTTAGAAGGGGAACAGACGTAGGAGCTGAGATGGAAGCTAATAAGCAATTTGGGCTATTGTGAGCACGTTCAAGAAACAGTAAGAACACCGTGGCTAGAAGCAAGTTACAAGGGGAACAGACGTAGGAGCTGAGATGGAAGCTAATAAGCAATTTGGGCTATTGTGAGCACATAGGCTTTTACTCTTGGTAAAATTATTTAATAAAAAGTGATAAAGCTCCTCAAGAAAAAAGTGAACCTGAAATACTGAAATTATGCACTGAGATGAGAGCAAATGTAACTGATGGCTTCATAAACTGTCAGCTAGCTTGATGTGTTTAGGACAATATTCTCATTTTAAAGTATTATTAGAAATTTAATGTTAGATTCCTTTAATATGTCTTCTAACTTTGAATTAGTCAGATAAAATCAACAACTTTTTGACTGGGCCATTTTTAAGTGTTCCCTAATGGTCTGCAAAGGAAAAGTGGCATCCAGCACTGGTTAGGCTCTATTAGAAGCACTAAGTCCAGCAGAAAACACAACGTTCAAATTGCTGCTGTAAATCAAGTTCGAACAGAGAAGGGAGATTTTTAAAGGTGAAGCAATCATCTATGTCAATTAGTGAGAAGTGGCACTTTATTCTGGAAAATACCTTTGAAGACTTATTTTTTTATAAGGTCCTGATGCTCTAGTTTTTCTTCCTTGGTTTAAAGAACTTTGATATTGATGGAAAACTTCAAATTTGAGGGTGGAAAGAGTTGTGAGCTCTATACAATCCCATTAGTGACCCAATGCACTGGAAAAACACATATTTGGAAAAAAATGGTTTCATCTTACCCCTTTGCAAAGGCTTCAAGGTGGGCATTCAACCAGGTGCCTTAGATGGGAATTCAACCAGGTGCCTTACGTGGGCATTCAACCAGGTGCCTTACGTGGGCATTCAACCAGGTGGCTGCAGAACAAGAAAATATGTCCACTGATTAAAGAAGCCTAATGTACAAGTTCTATTTTCTACTACATATCTAATCTAAAATTTAATCTGATCTCTCTCCCAGTATATCTCTAAATATTATTTTTGCCAAAGTTAAAAATACATTAGATACATTGATTTTCTTCAACATCTCTTTCAAAATATTATTCTCTACATGTATAAAAAATAAATTAAAGGATGTATAGTTTTGGCTACAACATGATAAGAGTTTGGACTCCTACCCTTACAGCAAGAAAAACATGATAATAAACTAAAAATCAATGACTTTTCTTGGACTCATCAGAAAACTGTGGTTGCAAGGGCAAACAGCCACAACTAAATCTGGAGAGGCAGGTGAACCAGAGAGTCGTATTTTATATCTGCATAACTGGAGCAGAAGCCACAGGACCCACAGAATGGTAGGAACATTAAATGGTAAATCTAAGAAACTGCTGGAGGGCTGATCATAAACTAGTATGAGAATGATAAATTCCAAGGACTTCAATCTAAGGGAATCTCATGTTGTTGTGAATTTTACCTTTACAAACAAGGATCTTATGTTGAAGAGTCAAGAAAGATTCTCTCTCAGCTTTGTCAGGGGGAGGAAAAGAGTAATCACTATGAAATATGCCCAAAGTGGTCTCCATAACAAAAGCTTACTCTACAATGTAAGATTTTGCCAGAAACTTATTCCACCTGGACAAAGAGCATTTCTTCCAATCCAATCCCCTTTATCTTTCCTTCTCACCTGGGTGGGGAGTACTTTTGGAGCAACAATTGTGAAGGTCACAGTCCAGAGAAATGGGCCAACTAAAACACTGGTATTTAATCAAAAGACATACAATGCTTCCTCTAACCACACCTTACTACCACAGGTGGTATAGGACTCCAATATGATAACAGTGGATTACACTTTAATAAACTACAAGATTCAGAAATTCTCTGAGAAGGAGTACTTAGGGAAGCCCAAAGTTGGAAGATAAAAACAAGGAAACTAGAGGAATTTTAAGCCTCTGAAACTTACACCTACAGCAAACATTAAACACAGCTCAACTCTTAGACAGATTAACATAAATTCTCACAATAAAGAACTATTTGCCTTAGTTCTCCTAACTCAATGAAAAATGTCTAGCTACCAACAAAAATTAAAATGCCAAAAGGAAAAATATATATATATCCTGAAGAGACAAGGCAATTGTTAGACTGAGTCTTAGCTATGACACAGATATTAGAATTATAAGAGAGGATTTAAAATAACTATGGTTAAAATGCCAAAGGTTGTAATAGAAAAGGTATACAGCATGCAAGAACAGATACATATTGTAAGGTGTAAGCATAAAGATAGACATCCAAACAAAAACTCAAAAGGAAATTCTAGAAATCAAAAACACAGTAACAGAAATAAAGAATGCCTTTGATGAAATCATCAGTAGACTGGACAGAACAGAGGAAAGAATAAATGAACTTGAAGCTAAGCCTGTAGAAACTTCCCAAACAGAAGTACCAAAGAGAAGAGAATGGAATAAAGAAGTAGATCATCTGAAATGGTTGGACCATTTCAAAAGGTATGACATATAAATTGGAATACCACAAAAAGAAGAAAGGGGAAAAAAAGGAATAGAAGAAATATTTGAAATAATCATAGCCAAAAACTTTCCAAAATTAATGACATAAACCAAACCACAAATCATGAAGGCTAGAGAGCACCAAGGAATAAATACTCAAAAACTACACTTAAATATTTCATATTCAAACTGCAGAAAGTGAAAGATATGGAGAAAATCTTTACGGAAGTCAGAAGAAAAACATTTTGCCTTTACAGGAACAAAAGTAAGAATTACATTGTACTTTTCATTGGAAACCATACAAGCAGGAAAAGAGTAGAGTGAAAATTTTTAGTATTGAAAGGAAAACAAACAACAAAAAATACTAGCCTAGAATTTTATATCCAGCAAAATTATCTTCAAAAGTTCAAGAAAACTAAAAGCGTTCTCTTACAAATAAATATTGAAGAAATTCATTGCTACCAGACCTTCCTTGCATAAAACATAAAAAGAAGTTCTTCAGGAGGAAAGAAAATAAAATGCAGATCAGAAACTCAGATCTACACTAAGAAAGAAATAGTTATAGAAAAGGAATAAATTAAGGTAAAATAAAAATCTTCACTTTTCTTATTCTAAATTGATCTAAAAGATGACTATTTAAAGTAGTAATAGCAACAATGTATCATGTGATTATAGCAAATGGGTAAGTGTATAATTGACAGGAATATTATAAGGGACTAGAGTCAGGAACCGCAAGAATACTCACTTACAAGAAACCTACCTTACTCATGAAGGAGGATCGTGTTAATTGAAATTGGACTTATACTAGTTTACAAAGTATAACAGAAACTCTAAGACAACCAGTAAAAAAAAAAAAAGGTTAAAAAACAGTATAATTGATATGCTGAGAGCAGATAAAGCCTACTGTCTATGCAAAAAAAAAAAAAATCATAGTGAAAAAACAAATTATCTGTGATAGGATTCTCAATTGCAAATAAAAGAATCTAACTATGGCTGGTCAAGCAAAAAGGGAGTTTATTGGGTGATAGATAAGCAAGCTGGACAACAAGGTTTAAGACTGAAATTCTGAAAATAATGCTCTAAAGTACACTACAGAAGGAGCCAGGGAGAAAACCATTGCCACTGGTATTCCTACTACCAAGTAGTAGATTTTTTTTTTTCCTTTTTGTCTTTTTTTCGTGTCCGGCAACGGATCGCAACCCTCAGTGTCGCACCCGTACCGGACTGGGATCGACAACGGGATCGCAACCCTAGGTGTTGCGCCCGCACCTCGCTTAGCCAGTGAGCGGGAACCAGTCTGTATGTGGGATCCGAACCCTCGGCGGGAGCACCGCCGCACTCCCAAGCAGCGCACTGTAGCAGTGCGCCACCGGGCCGGCCCACCAAGTAGTAGATTTTATGGTTTTTAAAAAAATTTATGGTAAGGAACATGATTTTATTGCAACTGTGACAGCTGGATATACTCCTGTGCTAGGATCCAGATCAAACACCTGCCATCATCACCCATCAGATGCACCTGCCCTCATCCCCCACACAAAAGTGGGATCAGCACAGTGCATCCTTCCCCAAATTGCTAACTTCCAAGTTGGATTCTCCTATTAACCCACCTGAATGGTGGAGAACTGGACATATCTGGGCCCCAGCCACAAAGGAAGTTGGGAATCAAGTTTTCTGCCTTCTATAGTGGGAAGGTAAGACTTATAGGGGAGGAAAAACTTCAAATACAGGGTTATATTCAAAAGTTCTAGGCAGCCAGAAAAAACTGAAGCCAAATGATATTTAGAACGTTTCAAATGTATATCATTGCCAGAAAATCCAAAACATGATGGTCTCATTTCTTAAAGGAAAAGAATATATACAGTATCTTTACTCAAGGTTACACAAGCAATAAAAAAGCATTTGTGTTTATATAAAAAAAAACTCATAAAGATTTCTATGCAAAGAAAGACCTTAGGTGGCCTTTAGTTGGTATAATAACATGAATAAAGTTATAACACAGTGGATAAATTGAAGCATAGCACCCAATTGCCAGAGTGCTAAAAACTATGTCTTTATTCAACTTTCTAGTATGAAACTTTTCATCATGTATAAATCTCTACACATTGAAACTTTATTTGTGGAAAATATTTTAAGAATCAATAAAGAGCATAGTAATGGTCGATGAATACACAAGAAAAATTACATATACAAGTACATATATATATATATATATATATATATATATATATTAAAATGAAGATTAGATCCTTAGTCAAACAATTCAAATTACTATTTTTGTTTCTTAAACAGAAATATTTTAGTTTCAAAGATTCCATGCAGACTTCCATCTTCTGATTCTGTGTATAAGGAGCTTGAAAGTCATCACTCTGTCCTAACACCAAGTAAAAAGCTGAACAGACTGAAAAACCAAAAACTCTTCTTGGACTCATAAAAGAGATGAGGACATGGGCCAAACCACTGTGCCCAAGATTGGAGAGACGGGCAAATACAGAAGGTCACAGCTTGCCGGGGAAGAGACTCATGAGCAGAAACTGCCCTGGGAACCAGTGCCAAGACAGAAAAGCCTGAACTGTAATTAATGAATTGCTGGAGACTCAATGTGAACAAACCTGAAAGTTAAAAACTCTATGAGGACCAAATCATAGGGGTGCCCCAGCACTTTTGTAAGTTTTACCTTCAGAAGTTCAACTAGATTGTCACAGTAAATATTGGAGAACTATCCCCTCGCCCTTCTTTCAAGGTGAGGAGAAAAGAAACCATTCTGAAATTTGCCAGAGCACTTTGTTCTTCTTAACAAGACCTCCCCTCAGGGGAAACTGTCTAACCAGAGCCTAAGGTGCTGGAGTTTCATCAGAGCCTAGGGGAAGGACAATACCAAACTCCAGCTGGTTCTAGCCCTCCATGACAGAGAAGGAAAAGGCCCAACTCTGGCCCACCCTAGCCATCCTGTCCCACCTATTAGGATATGGGGGAACTGGGAAGCACTTATGAAGTTCACAGTCCAAAGGCATGAGCTCGTTAAAAGACTGAGACCTTATTATGGGACTATAGAACACCTCTCCTCAATCTATACCTTTTTACCACATTAAAAGCCTATTTATAGCCTACCTTTTACCTGGTACCTCATGTCCTGCTATCAAGAAAAAACTATGAAACACAATAAAAGGCAAAAAATACAATTTGAAGATAAACAACAAGCATCAGAACCAGACTCAGACATAGCAGGAATATTATAATTATCAGACCAGGAATTTAAAACAAGTATGATTGGAGTGACATAGCAAGATAATGAGATAAAACATTCCCACTGTGCATCCCCTCACCAAAACATCAATTTGAACAACTATCTTTACAAAAACTGTGGAATCAAGATGAGAGATTATAGCATAAGATTACTAGAGAAATAAGAAAAGACACATTGGAAAAGGTAGAAAAGACAGTTTCACATTACCTGGATCACCCCTTCCCCAAGCCTAGGCAGCAAAGCATGGAGAGAGATACCCTCCACATGGGGGAAGGAAAGTAAAATGAGCAGCTGACTTTGCCACAGACCCCACCACCAGCCCTGTCCTAATGAAACCTGGCACCAGAACTGCCCCAGCACCAGACCAGCCCCCATGACCCCAGAACCAGGTTGGTTCCCATGAACAGAGACTTCAGGCCTGCCCCAGACTTACACAGACACAGACTCCAAAGAAGGCCCTGTGGTCCCAGGATCCAGACCTCTGATACAGCCTCCAGGACAGCCCATGTAGAACCAGGACCAGGTAAACCCAGTGCAGGCTGGTCCCAAAGGCCCAAGGGTTCAAGCATATCCCTGAAGACCCAGGCCTAGACCTGCTCTAGCCTCAGGCCAGTTCCCAAAGACCAAGAATTCAGGCTTGCCCCATGGCCCACGTTGGACTCAAGCTCCAGGTCCATCACTATATATCAAAGCACTATGCCAATCCCTGTGGACCCAAGTACCAGGTCAGCCCATCCAAGGGTTCCAGCAAAAACCTACCCATAGATCCCACTAGATGGCCTGCCCAGAATCTCTGGATGGGCTGATTGAATAAGGACTTCCCCCATCAAAGCCAGTTTATGTGTTCTGGAAGTGGTGCATCCTTCTTCAAATGCACAGACACCAAAACAAGGATCACAAATCATCAGGGAAATATTATGTCATCAAAGTAACAAAAGTAAAGCACCAGAAACTGATTTAAAATAATTGGAGATTTACAAACTACCTGACAAAAAATTCAAAACAATCATTTTAAAGAAGCTCAGTGAGCTAAAAGAGAACATAGATATACAACTAAATGAAATCAGGAAAACAATTCCTGAATTAAAAAGTTCAACAAGGAGATAGAAACCATAAAAAAGAACCAAACAGAAATTCTGGAACTGAAGAGCACAATGACTGAACTTAAAATTTTCATAGAGAGCTTCAACTCAAAGACTCGATCAAGAGGAAGGAAAAACAGTGAGGTTGAAAGCAAGTAATTTGAAAGTACCTAGGTACAGGAACAAAAAGAAAAAAAGAATGAAAAAGAGTAAAGAAAGCCTATGGGACTTATGGTATACCACCAAGCAAACCAACTTATGCATTCTGGAAATCTCAAAAGGAAGAGAGGAAGAGAAAGATAAAGAAAGCTTATTTAAAGAAATTGTAACAAAAACTTTCAAAATCTGGAGAGAGAAAATTAATATCCAGATACAAGAAGCCCAAAGAACCCCAATTATATTAATTATAAAGATACCTCCACTTAAGCAAATTATAATCAAATTCTCAAAAGTCAAAGCCAAAAAACTTTTGAAAACAAAAGAGAAATACAACATGTCACATAAGAGGGACCCCAATTTGCAGCAGATTTCTCAACAGAAACCTTACAGGCCAGGAAATAGGAGACAAAGCAACACTACAGAACAAATAAACCTAACACTTATTTAGAATATTGCATACAACAGTAACAGAATACACATTCTTTCCAAGAAGAAATAAAACATTCTCAAGAATAGATCATATGTTAGGCTACAAAATAAGTCTTTAAAAGACAAATTTGAGAAGATTGAAATCATATCAAGTATCTGACCACAATGCTATGAAACTAGTAATTAATAACAGGAGAAAAACAGCAAAATTCCACAATTATGTAGAAATTAAACAACACATTTGTGAACAATCAATGGATCAAAGAAGAAATCAAAAGGGAAATCAAAAAATATTTTAGACAAATGAAAAGGGAAGCACAACATACCAAAACTTAGGGGATGCAGCAAAAGTTCTAAGAGAAAAGTTTGTAGCAATAGATGCCTACACTAAGAAAAAAGAAAAAAGAAATATCTCAGATAAACAATATAGTTTACACCTCAAGGAAGACAGAAAGAAGGAAATAATAAAGATCAGAGCAAAAATGAAGAGACTAGAAAAACAATACAAAGAAAACAAATAAACTAAGAGTTGTGTTTTTTTGAAAAGATAAAATTGACAAATCTAAATCTCGACTAAGAAAAAAAGAGAGAAAATGCAAATAAAATTACAAATGAAAGAGGAGATCTTACAGCTGATACCACAAAAATTCAAAGAATCATAATGGACTACTGTAAACAATTATAAACCAACAAATTGGATAACCTAGAAGCAATGGATAAATTCCTAGAAACATACACCCTAACAAGACAAAATTATGAAGAAATAAAAAAAACGAATAGATTAATAATGAGTAAGATGATGGAATCAGTAATCAAAAATGCCCAACAAACAAAGCCCAGGATCTGATCCTTCACTGTTAAATTCACCAAGCATTTAAGAATAATTGATGCCAATTCTTCCCAAACGTTTCCAAAAAATTAAACAGTAGGGAACACTTCCAAACACATTTTCCAAGGCCTGCATCACTCCAATGCCAAAGCAAGACAAGGAAACTATAAGAAAAAAAAAAGAAATAAAGGCCAATATCATTGATACATGTAAATGCAAAAATCCTTGACAAAATACTACAAACTGAATTCAATGACACATTAAAAGGATCATACCATAATCATGTTGGATTTATCCCAGGGATGCAAGAATGTTTTAACATACACAAGTCTATAAATGTGATAGGATATATCACATTAAAACAGTGAAAGATAAAAATCACATTATCATCTGAAAAGACTCAGAAGAAGCATTTGACAAAATTCAACATGCTTTTTTAATAAAAAAAAAAAAAACACTCAAAAATTTACCTCAATGCCTTAAAGCCTACATTGCACAATCCTACAGCTAAAATCATACTCAAGAGTGAAAAGCCAAAAGCTTTTCCTGCAAGATCAGGAAGAAGACGATTATGTCCACTCTCTCCACTTCTATTCAGGACAGTACTAGAGGTCCTAGCCAGAGCAATTAAGAAGGAAAAAGAAATAAAAGACATCCAAATCAGAAAAGAAGTTGAATTGTCTCTGTTTGCAGATGGCATGCTCTTACACATAGAAAATTCCAAAGCCTCCACCAAAAAAACTATTAGAACTAATAAATGTACCCACTAATGTTGCAGGATACAAAATCAATATACAAAAACCAAAAAGTAGTTTGTTGTTAGTACTTTCTATAAATTAACAAGAAACTATTCAAAAATAAATTAAGAAAACAATTCCATTTATAATAGCATCAGAAATGGTAGAACAAAGGAATAAATGTAATGATGATGGTTAAAGATCTGGACACTGAAAACAATAAAACATTAGTGAGAGAAATTTAAGAAGACACTAATAAATGGAAAAATATCTTGTGTTCATGGATTGGAATAATTAATATTGTTAAAATGTTAATACTTCTCAAATCTACAGATACAATGCAATTTCTATCAAAATTCCAATGACATTTTTCACCGAAATATTTTTTAAACATTTGTACAGGGGCCGGCCCGGTGGCGCACTCGGTAGAGTGCAGCGCTTGAGAGCACGGCGGCGCTCCCGCTGGGGGTTCGGATCCCATATAGAGACCGGTCCACTCACTGGTAGAACGCGGTGCGGGTGTGACACCAAGGGTTACGATCCCATTGCCGGTCACGAAAAAAAGACAAAAAAAAGGAAAAAAAAAAAAAAAACATTTGTACAATATCATATGAAACCTCAAAAGACACCAAAGAGCTAAAGCAACCTTGAGAAAGAAGACCACAGTTGGAAGTATCACATTACCTGGTTTCAAAATAAACAACAAAGCCATATTGATAAAACAGCATGGTACTGCCATAAAAATAGACCTATATACCAGTGGAACAGAACAGAGAGCCTAGAAATAAATCCACACATTTGCAGTCAATCAATTTTTGACAAAAGTACCAAAAACACAATGGGGAAAGCTAGTCTCTTCAGTAAAAAAGTGTTGGAAAAACTGGATATCCACACAAGAAGAATTAAATTGGATCCTCTTCTCACACCATATACAAAAATCAAATCAAATGAATTAAATATTTAACAATAAGACCTAAAACTGTAAATCTTTTAGAAGAAAGCATAGGAAAAAAGCTACTTGGCCTTGGCCTTGGTAATGATTTTTGGATAAGACCCAAAAAGCACAGGCAGCAAAAGCAAAGTAGACAAATGGGACTGCATCAAACTCAAATGCTTCTGCTCAACAAAGGAAACAATTAGCAGAGTGTAAAGTTGAAACCAACCTAAATGTCCATCGATGGATGATGGAGAAGGAAGATACGGTACATATACACCATGAAAAATTACTTTGCCATACAAAAGAATGAAATTCTGCCATTCGCAGCAACATGAATGAACTTAGAGAAAATTATGTGAAGTGAAATAAGCCAGGCACAGAAAGAGAAATACCATGTGTCCTCACTAACTGGAAGCTAAAAAATAAACAAATAAATAAAAAAAAGAAAGATACAGCAATCATAATAATTCATTGAACTTTCAAAAGGAGAGAACAGAACTGAGGCTGTCAGAGGTGGGAAGGGGGTGTTATCAAAAAATTGGTAAAGGGCAACAAAATAGGATTACATAATGTAATGTTGAATATAGTAATTATCCAGACTTGAGCGTCATATATAGCATACAGGTATTGATATTCAACACTGTATCCTACAGATATGTACAATCAATTGTGTTTCAATTTCTAAAAAATATTTTTAAAAACACAAACACAAAAAACAAACAAACAAAAAAACAGAGTTAAGATTCATCCAAGAGAATGGGAGAAAATATTTTCAAACCATACATATAAAAAGGGGTTAATATCCAAAATACATAAGGAATTCATATGACCCAATAGGAACAACCCAATTCAAAAGATGGGCAAAAGACCTGAATAGACTTTTCTCAAAGGAAGACATATAAATGGCCAAAAGGTACATGAAAAAATGCTGAACATCTCTAATCATTAGATAAATGCAAACTAAAACCATAAGGTAATATGACCTCATACCTGTTAGAATAGCTACTAGCCAAAGTAAATAATGATACCAATAATAAGTGTTGGCAAGAATGTGGAGAAAAAGGAACACTGTACACTGTTCACCAGAATGTAAATTAGTACATAAATTGTGGCAATTTTATTATCTTGTCTCACCTATTTTTGTCTTTACTTTTTTCTGCCTTTCATGGTCTTAATTGAGCATTTTATGTGATTCTATTTTCTCTTTTTTCTTAGCATATATGTTATGCTTTTTTAATAACTTTTTTTATTGGTCATAATAAAGTTAGCAATACATATTCACAACTAATCCAAGTCCACTTTCAAATAACTATACCACTTCAGGGGTAGACTGAGTACCTTAAAATAACAAAATGATTCTAATTTTTCCCTCCTGTTCTTTGTATCATCGCTGTCATTTTTATTATTTACATCTAAACAAACATAGACATACATATATTCTATATACATAAGCAGGCATAATTAAATACATTGCTGCTATTATTATTTTGAATAACCATTATCTGTTAGATTAAGACTAAGAAAAATAAAAGTTTCTATTTTTCATTTATTTATTATTTTTTTTACATATTCTTTTTTTCTTTGTGTAGATCCTAATTCCTGACCTATATTTTTTCCTTCTCTCTAAAGAACATCTTTTAACATTTCTTGCAAGGTAAGTCTATTTGCAATAGTTTCTCTAACTTTTATTTGCCTGAGAAGGTCTTTATTTCTCCTTCACTTTGAATATTTCACTCCATTTACTTTTGCTTCCATGGCTCTAAGGAGAAGGTGGATGTAATTCTTTTCTTTGTTCTTCCATAGGCAAAGAAATACTGAAAACAGACAAAGACACTAGACGGAAAAAAACTACAGACCAATATCTCTCTCTTGAATGTGAATGTAAAAATCCTCACTGAAATATTAGCAAATTGAGTCCAAAAATGTGTAAAATGAATTATACACCTTGTCTAAATGGAATTTACCCAGGTATGCAAATCTGATTTAACACTTGAAAATCACACTTAATGTGATCTATCACATCAACAGCTTAAGAAAAAAAATCACATGATCATATCATAGTTGCAGAAAAAACATTAACCAAATTCCAATACCTATGTATGGTAAAAACTCTCAAAATACTCGAAATAGAGGGAAATTTCCTCAACTAAATAAAGAATATCCACACACACACACACACACAAAAAAAAACTATGACTAACATCATAACTAATGATGGGAAACTGACAGCTTTCCCACTAAGATCAGGAACAAGGCAAGAATGTCTTCTCTCACCACTCCTTTTCAACATCATACTGAAAAACCCTATCTAGCAATAAGACAAGAAAAGGAAATGATAGGTATACAGACTGGGACAGAATAAATAAAACTATGTTCACAGATAACATGATAATCTATGTAGAAAATGAGAAAGAGTAGACAAAGAAAACTCCTGGGACTGATAATCAATTATATTAAAGTTACAAAAGTAGTCACTTTCCTTATATCAGCAATGAACAAGTGGAATTTGAAATTAAAAACAAAATATCATTTACATTACATTTGCACCGAAAATGATGAAATATTTAGCTATAAATCTAAAAAAATATGTACAAGATCTATATGAAGAAAACTATAAAATTCTAATGAAAGAAATCAAAGAACTAAATAAATGGAGAGATGTATTTTTATGCATGACAGCTTTCCCACTAAGATCAGGAACAAGGCAAGAATGTCTTCTCTCACCACTCCTTTTCAACATCATACTGAAAAACCCTATCTAGCAATAAGACAAGAAAAGGAAATGATAGGTATACAGACTGGGACAGAATAAATAAAACTATGTTCACAGATAACATGATAATCTATGTAGAAAATGAGAAAGAGTAGACAAAGAAAACTCCTGGGACTGATAATCAATTATATTAAAGTTACAAAAGTAGTCACTTTCCTTATATCAGCAATGAACAAGTGGAATTTGAAATTAAAAACAAAATATCATTTACATTACATTTGCACCGAAAATGATGAAATATTTAGCTATAAATCTAAAAAAATATGTACAAGATCTATATGAAGAAAGCTATAAAATTCTAATGAAAGAAATCAAAGAACTAAATAAATGGAGAGATGTATTTTTATGCATAGGAAGACTCAATATTGTCAAGATATTGGTTCTTCTCAACTTGATCTGTATATTTAGTGCAATTCCAATTTTAAAAAGTCCCTGCAAGTTATTCCATGTATATCAACGAACTGATTCTATAGTTTATATAGAGAGGTAAAATACCCAGCATAGCCAACGAAATACTGAAGGAAAAGAACAAAGTTGGAGAATTGACAGTACCTGACTTTAAGACTCACTATAAGGCTGCAATAGTTAACACAGAGTGGTATTTGTGGAAAAATAGACAAATAGATCAACGGAACAAAATAGAGAACCAAGAAACAGACCCAAATAAATATAGTCAACTGATCCTTTGACAAAGGGGCAAAGGCAATACAATGAAGGAAAGACAGTCTTTTCAACAAATGGTTCTGGAACAACTGGACATCCACATGCAAAAAAATTGAATCTAGGCACAGATCTTACACCCATCACAAAAACTACTCAACATGGATTACACACACAAATGTAAAGTGAAAAACTCTAAAACTCCTAGAATGTAATATAGGCAAAAACCTAGATGACTTTGTGCATGGCAATGGCTTTTTAGGTACAACACCAAAGGCATGATCCATGAAAGAAACAATTGATAAGCTGTACCTCATAAATATTAAAAATTTCTCCTCTGCTAAAGGCAATGTCAATAGAATAAGAAGACAATTCACAGAATGAGAAAAAAATTTGCAAAGATACATCGTTTCCAATATATGCAAAGAATTCTTAAACCTCAACAATAAGAAAACAAACAAATCAATTAAAAAATGGACCAAAGACCTTAACAGACATCTCACCAGAAAAGATACACAAATAGCATATATGCATATGAAAAAATGCTCCACATTATATGTCATCAGGAAAATATAAATTAAAACAATGAGATACTACTACACACATATTAGAATGAGCAAAATCCAAACAATGACACCAATGCTGGTAAGCAGGTGGAGCAATGGGAGCTCTCATTCTTTGTTGGGGGAAATGCAAAATGATACCGCCACTTTGGAAGAAGATTGGTAGCTCCTTACAAAACTGTGAGGTCACAGATATGCTAATTACCCTGATTTGACCATTGCACATTGTACACATGTACCCAAATATCACAGTGTATGCCATAAATATATACAATTACAATGTGTTAATTAGGAAAAAATTTGAATAAAATGGAAAAAAAAAAGATAAACGTACTCTTGCCATGTAATCCAGCAATCACATTCCTTTTTATTTACCCAAAGAAGTAGAAAACTTATATACACACAAAAACCTATATGTGAATGTTTTTGGCATCTTTATTCACAATTGCCAAGATGTAGAAAAAAACAAGATGACCTTCAGTAGGCAAATGGATAAATAAACTGTGGTACCTCCAGACAATGGAGTGTTAATCAGTGCTGAAAAGAAATGCACTACCAAGCCACAGACAACAGAGGAAACTTAAATGAATATTACTGAGTGAAAGAAGCCAGTCTGAAAAGGCTACATACTGTAGGCTTCCAACTATATGACATTCTGGAAAGTCACAGCTGTGGAGACAGTAGAAAGATCAGTGATTGCCAAGGGTTTGGAGAGAGGGAAAGGAGCGGATGGCCAGGGGCTAGATGAATAGGTGGAGCACAGAGGATTTTTAAGGGCAGTAAAAATACTCTGTATGACATTGTAATAGTGAATACATGTCGTTATACATTTTTCCAAATCCGTAGAATGTAAAACACCAAGAGTGAGCCCTAATGTAAACTATGGACTTTGGGTGATCATGACGCATAAATGCGGGTTCATGAATTGTAACAAATGTTCCACTCTGGTGGGGGATATAGATAATAGGGGAGGCTATGCATGTGTGGAGGAGTTATACACGAAATCTCTGTACCTTTTCTTAATTTTGCTGTGAACCTAAAACTGCTCAAAAAAAAGTGAAAAATTCATGCAGCTTGAAAGGGGCTTAATTTATAATCAGAGATTATTTTCTAGTTTGCGAGAATCTGTTTTGAAAGTATAAAGCATCACAGATTGGCATGAAAGATAAGGTTAATTGAGATATTTTTGTGTAAGCCACTAACTGGATGTAGAACCTGAAACCTGAGTAATTATAGATATTTATCTAAATATCTGTTATGTCTTCATATAAACAAAATATAGTAATCCTTCAAAACCTTCAGATCGTTGCAATATGTGATAATGCAGCATATATTCTTATACATTCTGATAAAAATACATCAGGAAAAGAGCATAAAATAAAAAGTTGGATGAATTATAAATCAATCGTGTTTCTTAAAAATACATTGATGTTTAATACAATGTATATTTTAATTTTGTATTTGCCTATTTCAACTATAGTTCCATAATTCAACAATAGATTTGGTTCTAACTTTATAAACTTAACTGATATGTATGTCAAGGTCAATAAACATTTTTTGATACAAACTAGCCTGTTTTTCTCTATATTTATAATATCAGTCATGTTTCAAGGCTCCCAGAAGTGTTAATTTACCCAAGCTTCATTCACAGAGCAGTCTATAAACATACCTAAAACTGACAATCCTCAAAACCTCCAAAAACAAAAATATCTGCACTGAACTAACTTGATATATGAGCTGCAGAAAAATAAATGATATGAAAGCAAACTATAAAAAAGATAATTTAGGGGCTCTAATTCTTGGTACTATTAGCTACCTGTATTATAGTAAGCCAAATTCTCTGCATAAAATAGTCCCTGGAAATAAATTAGGTACTTTGGGAAGCTACATTAACTTTTTGTTCACAAAAGTCCCATTTGTTGCCAAGAGACATCTACACAGGATGGCTTGCCCACACAAAATTTTTAAGGGACACATTGATTCTTACCATTAACCACTGACTTTCCATTATGGCATTTCTTTGGAGCAGATCTCCCATTTTCCATGTTGACAGTTCTTCATGTGTTATATTTTGCCTGCTTTTGTAATAGGACTTTTGATTATCTAAGAGGTCAGAGAGTTCAGCATATACTCCCAATAATGATCAAAAAAGACATGAAAATAAGACATTAGATAAAATGCTGAAAGAAATGGTAATTTATTCAAAAGACAAGAAGTTTGAAGGCAATATTAAAACAGTCCTAAAATACCTGAGGGCTGTGATATATATATAGGTGATATTCTGCACAGAAGTAATAATTAGCTATTCTCTATCTCAACTGAGAATAGAAAAAGAAAAAATAATTATCTTCACAGTAACATGATAGGTTGATTCGAAAATAAAGAAAATCCTTCTGACAGTATTTACTTAAAACTATTGCTGTTTTCCTCTCATTGCAAAAGAAATATATAGTATATGCACAAAGTTTTTTTAAGAGTGCAGTAATAAAATGCAGGAATAAAAATACAGACAATTCTATTACCCAAGGATGACCACTGTTAACACACGGGTCTTTTACATAATTTTTAATTTAATTATTATCTCTCATAGCTGTGCCATGAGTTATTAAATAAGTTACGCATATTTGGGAAGAAGAAAATAAAGAAGAGAAGGAATGGCAGAGAAGCTATACTTGAAAAGAACAAAGTTGAGAGTTTTCCAGTTTTTTAAAAAAAAGCACAACCTCTCAGATCAAATTTTTCCTCCAGGAACTAAGTGGCATATGAATATAAACGCAGACTTAGGCACAACATTGTAAAACTGCAAATCAAAGATATTTTTTTTAATTCTTAAAATTTACCAGAGGGAAAAGACAGATTACATACAAAGAATTGCAAATTAGCCTGAAGCTGACTTCTCAGCAGCAATAATAAAAACCAAAAAAAAAAAAAAAAAAAAAAAAAAAAAAAATGGAACAATATCTTCAAAATGCTAAGGGAAAATAACACATAATAGTTAGAGGAATGTTACATTCCTCTAAATGGTCACTGCAGAGCAAAGGCAAAATAAAGACATTTTAACCATACAAAGACTAAGTAAGAGAGTTTACAGCCCATAGATCCTCTTTCAAATATATTTTTT
>NW_007727626.1:104808-107137 GCF_000696425.1 Galeopterus variegatus | reverse complement strand
GGAGAGAAAATAAATCCAAATTGTTGTATTACGTTCAAGAAGAAAACCTAAACAAAATGACTTAGAAGGTAAAATAAAATGGAATGAACAAAAGATAAAATACCCAAATTATAATTTTAAAAAATATGACGTAATAATATTAATATAGGGCAAGTAAGACTTTAAGGTAAAAGACATCATTAGAAATAAATTGAGTAATAGCATAGAATTAGGATGCTATGACAGAAGGTGCTGGGTGGCTATCTCACACTGGGATCCCTGTCATGCAATGGTATTTAAGCTGAGACCTGAACTGTTAGAAGGGGCCAGTCATATAAAGAACTGGGAGGTGAGCAGTACAGGCAGAAGGAACAGAGAGTGCAAAAGCCCCAAAGTTGGATGAGTTTAGCTTGTTGGAAGAGCCAACCCAAGACAGTGTGACTGGATCATCAGGGAAGGAAAAATAGTCAGTGATGACTTTGGGCATAGGCAACAGATAGATCATACTGGCCTGGGTAGGCTATGGTAAGAAGTGTGCTTTTAGTCCAAGGGCCATGGAAACTATTGATAAATTTTAAGCCAGATTGTGACATATTCTAATTAGATGAATCAGACAGAAAAGGAGCTCTCACCAGATACCCAATATGCCAGCACATTGATCTTAGACTTCCCAGCCTCCAGAACTATGAGAAATACATTTGTGTTGTTTATAAGCCACCCAGTCCGTGGTATCATGTTATAGCAGCTTGAATGGACAGAGACAGGGAATGTTCCTGCCACTTCTTCTACAGGCCAATTAGAGGGACTGAAAGCAACCAGACAACAACATGGCAGAACTTGCATATATAATTTCAGAATAGCATTGTCTGTGACAGCAAAGTAACATGAATAATTAAATGCTCACCATTTAATTGGAGGTAAGCTAAACACATTGTGAAAAATCCATTAAAAAGAAAACTAGGTAATAATAATAAGAGAAGCTAGGCTTTATATCTGATAAAAATGTTTTCCAAAATAAATAAAAAGCTAAAAAGCACAATGAAGATTATTACGCTTAATAGTATACTCTTTATACTTTTATTTTGTGTAAAAAATATTTTATATACTCATTTGTATTTTGAATATTTTGAAACATTAAAAATNTTTTTTAATAACATTAGTCCAGAGAAATAATAGGAGACTAAAACAACATCAATAAGTGAAAATAATAATATAATTATGTTGGAAAATTTAATTAACAGCTCATAGTAAAATTAATAGATTTTTTGATAAAACTAGAACTTTAGGAACTAATATATATATAAGAACTTTAAGTGATGGATTAAGGCATCCTAAGTTCCTTTTTATGTTTAGAAGGGGGATAGAAACACAATATAATTATAGATTTGCAATAATAATTTGTGTGACTAATTGACTATTTGTTAAATTGGGAGAAATTACTAAAGGAAGAGATATCCAAACCATATCTTCAAAATAAGCATAAGGGGAATATGTAAATATAGAAAAAGTTAACAATTTAATAGACCACAAAGAAGGAAAGGGAACAAGCAAGGAAAGAAGATTATAGATAGTAGAATTAAAGCTGGAAGAGCAGCAGGGTTGGAACTGCACTGGTCCACTGGATATGAGGATTTTTTTCAATCAACTGGTTTGATCAAAAATACAGTATTCATGGGCAGGCCAACTAGGGGAC
Source organism: Galeopterus variegatus (assembly GCF_000696425.1). Taxonomy (NCBI): domain Eukaryota; kingdom Metazoa; phylum Chordata; class Mammalia; order Dermoptera; family Cynocephalidae; genus Galeopterus; species Galeopterus variegatus. The sequence goes on along the minus strand of NW_007727626.1, from coordinate 105,465 downwards.
TTGAGCATCCGATCTGTGGTAAAGAGGGAGACCTGAAATCAGTCTCCTATGTATACCAAGTAATGATCGTCTATCAATAATCACAGTAGTTGTAATTTAATTATCTTCTAATTTAATTACCTTTTAAATTGGGAGAGAAAATAAATCCAAATTGTTGTATTACGTTCAAGAAGAAAACCTAAACAAAATGACNTTTGTGTAAAAAATATTTTATATACTCATTTGTATTTTGAATATTTTGAAACATTAAAAATATGCTCTTAATAATGACTGCCTTTGCAAAGTGGGACTGTGGATTAAGGACAGTGGAAGGTCTGTCCCTTCCTACTCTGCTGTATAGTTTTGTTTTTGAATGGTGAACGTGCATTATTTTATTTTTTAAAAGCCTTAGTCATTTTACAATTCTCTTTATTACACTAGCCCTTTGATTTCCATTTTGTTCATTTATCTTGTATTTGACTAATTTGCCTGTCAAAAAATCCCCACATGAAACCTGTGGCAGTAAGAAAACAAATTACTTAAGCATAATCTTATTTTACCTATAAATTGCCTATAACAATAGAAATGACAAGTGAGAAAATTGTTAATACTGTACATTTAAGATGAAACATTTTTAGACAGAAATCTTTATAATTCTTTCAAATGGGTTCTTTGCAA
>NW_007727626.1:98676-103123 GCF_000696425.1 Galeopterus variegatus | reverse complement strand
AAAGATTGGTAGACAGTGCAGACATTCACTAAGTCTGAGATTTCTTTCCTTGGATAATTTTCGATGTAAGAGAGTGAAAAGAAATTGGCAGCTCTTGAGTATCTACATGTGTCAGGCATTCTGTTTGGTTCTTTTCTAAATCTTATAACAGATGAGATAGGTATTATACCCTCTGCAAAGACGATAGGAGGAAGCAGAGGGGGACTTTGGTCATATTATGGGGCTACCTAAGTTATGGAGCACTTTTTCTCAAAGTCATATTCTGTGGAAAGAGATTTCCAAAGTCAGTGTTACATGACGATGAACATGCCAATCTCATGCCCCCCACAGCTCTTTTCAGTTCCTGTCCCCTCATTCTGGAATTATCCTATCTCAGAGCTTTGTAGGATTCTTTCCTACTTCTCAATCAGAGAGGTTTCCAGATCTATCATATCATGGTATTTTATTTCCATAACACTTAACATTATCCCAAAATATCTTGTTTGTGTACTAGTTTACATATTTATTTCCTGTTCCCTTCACCTCCACCATCACCACAAGCTCGAGCACTGAACTGTTAGCTGCATGAAAGGGAGGATCTCACCTGTCTTATGTCTTATTCAACACTATATCATCAGCACCTAGAAGTGCTTGGTACATAAGAGGTGCACGATAAATAATTGGTGAATTCATGATTTTCTAAAATCTAGTGCTTCCTTGTGTGCAATGCACACTGCCTATTAAGGGCTCTGAGCAGCATTACAGTAAATGAATCTGCTTAATTTGGATTAACAGTGTCTCCACAAAGCATTTGATACTTTTTTTTCTAGTTACGCTAACATCTCTTGTAATCAGCACTTAATTAAATTTTTTTTTTGTAAATGTGACCACAGTGAAACCAAAAAGACCCATGTTTCAAAATGCTGCCCACTTTATCTGCCAAAATTCCTACTCAAATGCAAATATCACTTACAAGATGGACTTTAGGAAGCCATTGTCAGCCATTAATACCACACCAAGAATGAATATGTCAGCTTAACTAACAGAGAGCCATGTGTAGAGAGAATAGATCCTGAGTGAAGATCATTGGAGCCAGTGTCAGGAGGCAGACAGGATAGGAGGGAAGAGTACAGGGGAAGATCTAGCATCCAGCAGGCGCAATGTGGCACTGGCCTGGGAGGAGCCTAAGAGGAAAGGTTAAGCTGGCGAAAGGAGCTGTGGCTAATGAGTTTATTACATGGTTATTTTTTGACTCTTACAATGTAGTTCATGTAAGTAAAACAATATTAGGGTTCTCGCTGGTTTATTAGTTTGAATTAGGATTTAAGTTTAGCTAATTTGGTCTTGGAGCCACAAAATCACCACTTACCCACTTTTCCTCACTAAGGAGAGAGTGAAGTGGGCATGCAGAGGGCGCCATGCCCTTACTGCTAACAACAGCACACTAGCACCAATAACCAGCCCTGGAAAACATCTACTCTCTGGCTAGCTGTTCATATGCATGGTTTCATATAATGCTCTTACAACATTAAAAGAACATTTAACACGAAGAGATCTTGAAGCACGGACAGAGAAGTGAAGTAACTCAGCCAGCTTCGGGGTAGTTAGTGAAACAGTTCGGATCCAAATACCATTGACTGACACTAAATCACATCGTCTTTCTGTTCTGCCAGGATACTATTCCTTTTATCCTTAATTAATAAGAAATGCAAAGGGGAAGATCATTGCTCCACCTATAGACAGTGTCTGGCTATGACCTGGCTCTGCAGTGCCATTGACTACATGGTTGGTTGGTTGCATGCCATATAGCTTGGAAATAGGGTGTGCCCTTGAAGTCAAACCAATGTATAAGAGGACAAGGAAGGAAATGTTCTAAGGAATTAAGATCTAATAAATTGTCACAATGTCCATTACTTGATGCTTCAAAAAATTATGACATATATTTTTATATAAATGGTTTTACATGAGAGCAAAAGAAAATAATCTGTGTCCTTAAAATTTTATAATCAGCAAATGACCTTGGGGAATGTCTGGAGCTTGGACTTATCACCTGTGTAGCAAAGGAACTGTACCGAGTTAATATTAGTTTCTTTGTTCAATTGTTTGTTNAAAACTAAGGCAGAAATTCTATCCTTCTTAGGCCTAGCGGGGTATTTTAGAGCATGAATCCGAAATTACTCTTTACTGGCCTGCCCACTATATGCCCTTGCAAAAGGAGACAAAAATGAACCCCTATCATCTTCACCAGATAAGCCATTCCAAAAACTCCGCCAGGCTCTGGTCGTGGCCCTTGCTTTACACCTGCCTGACCTCACCAAACCCTTTTCCCTTTACGTACATGAAAGGGACGGACAAGCCCTGAGTGTGCTAGGACAAACATAAGGCCCCTCCTTTGCCCCAGTGGCATACTTGTCCAAACAACTAGATCCCACTGTCCGGGGCTGGGCTCCCTGCCTTCGTGCCCTGGCTGCTGGGCATCTACTACAGAAAGAGGCTAATAAATTAACATTTGGTACACCCTTAACCATACTCTCGCCTCACCATCTAAAGGACCTCCTCACCTACAAAGCTCTACACTCCATCTAGGCTGCTAGGCTTGCTGTCCTCCTTCCTAGAAAATCCTGATATTACCTTTCTCCCGTGTTCGCCTCTNTAGCATTGTCTGTGACAGCAAAGTAACATGAATAATTAAATGCTCACCATTTAATTGGAGGCAAGCTAAACACATTGTGAAAAATCTATTAAAAAGAAAACTAGGTAATAATAATAAGAGAAGCTAGGCTTTATATCTTATAAAAATGTTTTCCAAAATAAATAAAAAGCTAAAAAGCACAATGAAGATTATTATGCTTAATAGTATACTATTTATACCCATTTGTGTAAAAAATATTTTATATACTCATTTGTATTTTGAATATTTTGAAACATTAAAAATNATAGTATCTCAGTTTATCAAATGCTATGATTTTACTGGATTGTCACAATAAGTTGCTGATGTAGGCAGCACAGAAATTATTTTCACCTTCTAGGTGAGGGAACTGAAATTTGGAAAGGGTGAAGTGCTTTTGCCCAGCACTCATACCAGTGATGAGGCTTGATTTCAAGTACATGTTTCCTGACTTCACTGGTTACCTGACTTTATACAATGTCTAAATGGAAGGAAGAGCCTGTGGGGAACTCTAAAAGGTGGAAATATAAAGTACTGTATGTGATAAGTATTATAAAATATGAATAGACTTTTTACATAAATTAAAGGAAATAAAAAGAGTAATAACAATGTAATGATANGTGTAGCAAAGGAACTGTACCGAGTTAATATTAGTTTCTTTGTTCAATTGTTTGTTTTTGGCTTAGAATTTGCATATGCCTACCTTTTCTGAGTCTCCTTACAATATTGGACAGTATATTACACAGTGCAATCAAATTATATTCGGCATAGAACAAAAATTTCAGTAAATGGTAGACACATAGATATTCATGGAAAATTAGAGTAAGTCAGTTGTTATAGTCAAATAGCCAAAATTGTATCAAAATTAAAAGAATAAATGGAAATATTTTTAGTTACATGGAACTCACGGTTAATCAGAGAGAATATGCAAGTTTATCTGTAAAGGCAAACATTTTACTTGAACTGAATTTTGAGGAGAAACGAATGTTTTAAATAGATCCCTTATATAAAAGGTTTTTTAGCAAATTAATGAACAGTTTCCACTAGGAGTGAAGCCTTGAGCATAGCGGATTCCAAATTCTTTGTTCTTAATAGGTTCTAGAATGTTAGTCATGCATTGATTACCAAAGGATATTTAGGGCAACATTTGGAAAGTAAAGTAGTGAAAAGATCTGGTCAGCTCTCTCCTAAAGACCCTTTGAGAATAATCTCAACCAAAGCCTGTTGGCTTTAATAATAAGAAAAGTGAGTTGGAAAATACCAGATGTTAATGAAAACCTGTTCAAAGCTTTGCCTTGGATGGAAGTTTTGTCAGTTTATTCAAGTCTAATTTAGACTACAGGTGATTACCTAATAATTATCTAATATGCTTTTTCCAAAAGGTGCCCTAGAAATATTCTGAACAATTTGCTCATTTTCTAAAATTAAACCTTTGTGAGGAGAGCTTTATGGTAGCTTTTCCCTAGCCATAGTTTCTGGGGTGCATGGATTATATAGGAAATTTTACGGGACTTAAACCCATAGTTTCTGGGGTGCATGGATTATATAGGAAATTTTACAGGACTTAAACTTTTTTTTTTTTTTTTGGTCCAAAGGAAATTGAATAAATAATAATAGTCACAATGTTTTAAATTTGCATAGTATTAGCTAGGTACAAAAAAGTACTTCTTCATATATTTTCTCATTGGATATTTACAACGGAATGTACTCTAACACATGTTTCTTTGACATTTTGAAAGGTGCCTTTTTTATCAATTAAAGTTGAGCCTTTGAGGTTACCAATGGTTTGATTACTTATTC
>NW_007727626.1:96644-98591 GCF_000696425.1 Galeopterus variegatus | reverse complement strand
TTTTAAATAGATCCCTTATATAAAAGGTTTTTTAGCAAATTAATGAACAGTTTCCACTAGGAGTGAAGCCTTGAGCATAGCGGATTCCAAATTCTTTGTTCTTAATAGGTTCTAGAATGTTAGTCATGCATTGATTACCAAAGGATATTTAGGGCAACATTTGGAAAGTAAAGTAGTGAAAAGATCTGGTCAGCTCTCTCCTAAAGACCCTTTGAGAATAATCTCAACCAAAGCCTGTTGGCTTTAATAATAAGAAAAGTGAGTTGGAAAATACCAGATGTTAATGAAAACCTGTTCAAAGCTTTGCCTTGGATGGAAGTTTTGTCAGTTTATTCAAGTCTAATTTAGACTACAGGTGATTACCTAATAATTATCTAATATGCTTTTTCCAAAAGGTGCCCTAGAAATATTCTGAACAATTTGCTCATTTTCTAAAATTAAACCTTTGTGAGGAGAGCTTTATGGTAGCTTTTCCCTAGCCATAGTTTCTGGGGTGCATGGATTATATAGGAAATTTTACGGGACTTAAACTTTTTTTTTTTTTTGGTCCAAAGGAAATTGAATAAATAATAATAGTCACAATGTTTTAAATTTGCATAGTATTAGCTAGGTACAAAAAAGTACTTCTTCATATATTTTCTCATTGGATATTTACAGCGGAATGTACTCTAACACATGTTTCTTTGACATTTTGAAATGTGCCTTTTTTATCAATTAAAGTTGAGCCTTTGAGGTTACCAATGGTTTGATTACTTATTCTTTTATTTATGTATTCACAAATATTTATTGGACAGTCTGCTAAGTGCTGGGAATACAAAACTAAATAATACAGAATTTTATAGGACAATGAATGATGAATTGCAAAATTATTTCATAACGGTTTTGATAAGTGCTCTGAACAAAGAAGTACAGGGAGTTGTGTTAGTGATTAATGGGAGACTTGACCCATTCTTGCAGATTAAGGAAGACATCCTCAGGGAAGTGATATTTTACCTGAGCTCTGGCAGACAAGTAGGAAATAAAAAGTGGAAAGACTCTTCCAGGCAGATGGGAAAGCAAGTCTAAACGCCTTAAGGCAAGATAAAGTAGTCCAAGTTCTATATCACAAGCATTTAGTAAAAGCAGATATGCTTGGATCTAAAAAATGTTTGTGGGAGAGAGGATTGGAGGGGTAGCGGCTGCAGAATAGTCAAGATGAGGTAAGCGGTAGCCAAATCATGAAAAATCCTACTATAGATGTGTATCCATGTGCACACACGTAACAGCAGCAATGAATGCTTATTAAGCCCTTACTATGTGTCCTGTGGTCTTTCAGGTACTTCATATGCTTTAAACTTCACAACATTCTTATGAAGTAGATTCTGATATTATCCTCATTTTATAGCTGAACACACAGAATTGCAAAAGAGTTTGTATCACTTGTCCAAGGTTACAAAGCTAAGAAATGAGCAACTTGGGATATGACCCAGACCGTCTTGTTCAAGGGCCTTCTCTTCTAACCCTACAGTGAGTGCTGGAAAACCCGTGAAGGTTTTGAACTGGGAACGGACATGCCCATCTATCCATGCACCTACCTACTCTTGCAATAGGGTTTATAGGTCTCTGTAGATGTACATTTATTGATGTACAGAGTAGGACACATGATGTACATAGCACTATAATGTATGCCGTGATATCTTACATACTCATATCCACACATTATTCTGTGAGTATGAACCCTTAAAGAAACAACACAAATATCAAGATTAAAGGGACAGTGTAAAGTTCACATATACATAAACTGTGATAAAGCAATTTTAATTTAAAAGGTATTTTGGCAAACATGGGTGGTGCAGAATATGAAAAAGATAATTATCATGATGATGATGATATGAATCAACATTTTAATAGTATCTCAGTTTATCAAATGCTATGATTTTACTGGATTGTCACAATAAGTTGCTGATG
>NW_007727626.1:94726-95659 GCF_000696425.1 Galeopterus variegatus | reverse complement strand
CTTCTTTTAATTTTTTCTCTGTGTAGATGTAATTAATTATTTGAGAGTATAAGGAAAAGCTGTGTAGTTATCCAAATGCCTTTTTTATACCATGACTCATTTTATAAAAGGAAAGTGCAATCAGTCTTGAATTGTGAATTGTGACTTTTGGGCCTATATGCTAGTAAAAGACAGGAAGTTGGCTGCTGCTAAACTAGGCTAATGTCATTGTCAAGAAATTACGTTGTGTGCATGCCCGTGTGTGTGTGTGTGTGTGTGTGTGTGTGTGTGTGTGTGTAACTTATTTTCTACCTAAGTTTCTGATGTAGAGTACCCAAGCTGACACCTCTGTTGTGCACTTGACAAGCCAACCCTAATTTTGGTCACAAGTTCTGATATTTCGGTATTATGAACCCCTTGAATAAAAAAAAAAAATTAAAATATGTATTAGTCTCTTTTGAATTATTGTTAATTTTGGCCCATCTTCCTTTCCCTCATTAGTCCTAGGCATTAAGCCAACATGAGATTTATCTCTCACTCGTGGCCTCTTTTTTCCTAGATTGTCCTTCCATAATTTATAGACAGTAAAACTAATACCTAAGGAAATGCTGAATTCCACTTAAACTCTTATTCACCTCCAATAACGGATGATCAAGTTATCACACAGCATTAGCACACATTTCAAATAAGATTATAACGACTTACCTGCAGTAATGCCAACAATTTGGAAATAATTCTTTGGAGTCATTTTACTTTCCAATAATTTTAAATTAACTCCTTAGTTCTCAGAATGTTCTATTCTCAAGAGTTTGCAATATTTTCTTGAGGGGTATTTCTAAGATTTTGCTGTAATCAGTAACATTTTAATATGCTCAGCCCAAACAAAGCAAAGATAAAGAAATTAGTGATTAAATAAACTGGCAAAACAACTTTGCATACCATATCTCTCTTAGA
>NW_007727626.1:90957-93954 GCF_000696425.1 Galeopterus variegatus | reverse complement strand
TAAAGAAATTAGTGATTAAATAAACTGGCAAAACAACTTTGCATACCATATCTCTCTTAGAAGTTAGTAATCCATGTTAGCATTTACTTTAATTTTATTTCTTAAATTAATGCAGTAAAACATGTTTTTGGTATATAGTTCTACAAACTTTAAGTAATGTATGTATTATAACCGCTATCACAGTCAAGACACGCAATAATTCCATGACACTCTAAAAACCACATTGATTTAACTTATTTAAATTTTAACAGCAATCTTCTTTTTTTTCCTAATGCTGAATTTAGTTTCATTCACTGAAATAAAGCAGCTGAGGGCCGGCCTGGTGGCGCACTGCTACAGTGCACCGCTTGGGAGCGTGGCGGCGCTCCCGCCGAGGGTTCGGATCCCACATACAGACCAGTTCCCGCTCACTGGCTGAGCAAGGTGCGGACGCAACACCGAGGGTTGCGATCCGTTGCCAGACACAAAAAAAGACAAAAAGAAAAAAAAAAGAAAGAAATAAAGCAGCTGAAGTGCATCTTTCATCTACCTTGATGAAATTCTGATTTTACATGCATATATGAAGACCCATTGAAAGCCACCACTGGAAAAAAGGTCCAGAAACATTAGGGCAAAACTTATGTAAAATACAATTTTACATAATTTCTAACTTAGAATTTAGTTTAATTCAGTTATATAAAGCAGCAGAAAGTGCATCTTTTATCTACCCTGCTGAAATTTATTTATTTATTTATCTTATTTTATTTTTTATTGTAACATAGTTGATTGTACATATCTGTGGGGTACAGAGTTGAATATCAATACCTGTGGGTAATATGTGATACTCAAATTAGGATAATTAGCACATTCCACATTGTTCGCAATGTAATCATTTTTCGTGGTTTTTTTCAAGTTGGTCCTGATATCATCCTCATTTTACAACTGGGAAAAAAGAGCTGCAGGGAAGTTTAGGTCACTTTCCCAAGGTTAAACGGCTAAGAAGTGACCAAGCTGGGATTTGACCCAAGAGATATTTGCTAGAGCCTTCCGTCCTAACTCCTGTGCTTAAACACAAATCCTCCCTTCATCTCTAAACCCTGGCAACTGCTATTATTTTCTCTGTCACTACAATTTTGTACTTTCAAGAATGCCATAAATGGAATAATATAGAATCATAGTATGCAACCTTTGGAGACTGGCTTTTTTCACTCAGTATAAACACTTTGAGAGTCATCCAAGTTGTTGTGTGTATTATTCATTCGTTCTTTCTTTTCTTTTTTTTTTTTTTTGCTAATTTTATTGTATGGGTTTACCATAATTTGTTTACCTATTTACCCACTGGAGGACATTTGTATTGTTTCTGGTTTGGAGATAATAAACAAAGCTGCTATAAACATTAATGGGTAGATTTTTTTTCTGGGCATAAGTTTTAATTTTTCTAGAGTAAGTGCATAGCAATTAGATTTCTGGGTAATAGGATAAAAGTATATTTAATTTTATTTTTAAAACTGCCAAACTAATTTTTAGAGTGGCTGTGTCGTGTTGCATTCCACCAGCAATGTATAAATATTCCAGTTTCATCACACCCTTGCCAGCTCTTTATATTGTCAGTAGTTTTTATTTTAGCCATTTTAATAGGTGTGTCTTGGAATTTTATCATGGTTTTAATTTTTATTTTTCTAAGGTTTAATGATGCCAAATGTCTTTCTGTGTGCTTACTTTTTGTATATACTCTTCTCATGGTTTTCTTACAGTTGAGCTTTGAATATTCTCTATATCTTATGAACATAAACCCATTTTCCAGATATGTAAATTGCAAATCCTTTCTGCTGACTAGCTCCTCTTTTCCTTATCTTTAGACAGCAAAGTTTTTCATTTCCATGAAGTCTAACTTATCGATATTTTACGTCATGGATTGTGATTGTGGTGTCATGTCTAAGAACTCTAAGATATTTCTAAGACAAAACCCTAGGTTCTGAAGATTATTTTTAATATATTTGACTAAAAGTTTTATAGTTTTGTTGTTTACATGTAGACCTATGACCTATTCTGAAGTAATTATTGTATAAAATATAAAGAATGTATTAAGGTGTTTATTTATTTTGCATATCAATGTCTAATTGTCCTGGCATCGTTCGTTGAAAAGATTATTTTTTTCCATTGAATCACCTTTGCGCAGTTGTCAAAATCAATTGGTAGTGTTTGCATGGGTTTATTTCTGAAACCTCTATTCTAATTATTTATCTGCATGTCAAACCCTTGACCGATACCAAAATGTCTTAATTACTGGAGCTTTCAAAGCTGTTCTGACTATTCTAGTTTCTTTGCTTTTCCATATAAATTTGATAAGCTTGCCCACATTTATAAAAATTAATTTTGGAATTTTGATTGTAATTGGAATAAAACTGTAAATAATTTGAGGAAAATTTACATCTCTTCTATTTTGAATCTTTGAATCCCTGACCATGGTATCTCTCTTAACTTGTCATGGACTACTCAAAATTATTATTTTACCACTTCAAGTGGAAGGTAGAAAACTTACCACAATATAGATCTCTTTATCTTCCTCTTTTTATATTGTAGCTGTCATCTATTACATTTACATTACATTGAAACCCCATCAGACAATGTTACAAATTTTGCTTTCAATTGTCAAGCATATTTTAAAGAACTCAAAGAGCAAAATAGTCTATTACATACACCCAGGTATTTATCAAGTCTTTTGTTCTTCCTTCATTCCTATTGCTCCAAATTTCCTTCTAGTATTATTTCACTTCTGCCTAAAGAACTTACTTTAATTCTGATGGAAATTAATTCTCTTAATTTTTCTGCATCTGAGAGTATCTTTATTTCATCTTTATTCTTGAAATCATTTTCACTGGATATAAAATTCTGGGTTGACTTATTTTGTTTTGTTTTGTTTGTTCAGCAAAATCTGTTTTGGTATCTATGGTTTCACAAGAAATCTGAACTCATTCAAATAATTGTTTCCCTATTAGTCATGTGTTGTTTTCCTCT
>NW_007727626.1:89442-90095 GCF_000696425.1 Galeopterus variegatus | reverse complement strand
TCTTTTTACATTTTTTAAATTTTTACAAGTTTCATGATGATGTCTTTAAGTGTGCATTTCTTTGGGTTTATACTATTTTGGATTTGCTGATCTTCTCGAATCTGTAGGTTTATCTCTTTCTCCAAGTTTGGAAAGTTTTCAGCTATTACTTTTTTAAAGACTGATTTTTTATTTGGTTGGTTTTTTTGTTTATTTGTTTTGATGCACTTCTCTTCTAATACTCCAGACACACAGATGTTCAAACTTTTAGTATTGTTTCATAGATCCCTGAGGCTCTGTTCATTTAATAAAATCTTCTTTCCCTCAGACATTCAGATTAGAGATTTTTTATTCTTTCATCTTCAAGTTCACTGACTTCAATATCCATTCCATTGATATTATCCAGTAAGATGCTTACTTCCATTACAGTATTTTTTAAGTTTAAAATTTTTATTTCATTCTCTCTTTAATCTTCTTTTTATTTTCCTGAGATTGTCTATCTTTCCACTTGTTTCATGAGCATGTATCCCTCATAATGAAAATGTTTATAATAGTGCTTTAAAGACTTTATCAAATAATTTCAACTTCCGCATCCTCATGCAGTTGGCATCTGTTTTCTTTGTCCATGTGATTTAGATTATACTGATTTCTTATATGCCAAATAAGTTTGGACC
>NW_007727626.1:85372-88621 GCF_000696425.1 Galeopterus variegatus | reverse complement strand
TTTCAATGTCACTTTTGTTTTCAAAGCCTGAAGTGTGATTAGCCTCTGGCCCATGTATGCACCCTCTGTGCCATTCTAAGACTTGGGTCATTATCTACTACTTATTTCATCCTCAGAGTCTTTGGAATGATGTTTACAATTAGATCCATGCACATGCAGCTCAGAGGTGAGCATGTGAGTTTATAAACAACTTTATTGGGTCACTTTTTTGAGCTCCATAATCTCCCTGGTACTTTTGTTCCCTTAGGCTCCCCTTTCTGGCCTCTGGCCAAAAACCTGGGGCTTTATTCACCTTGTTCTGCTGTGTACTTCCCTCAGATGCTCATGTCTGAAGTCAAGTGGCAGAAGAGCAGAAAAGAGAGAGAGAAAAGCAGTTTTATTTCCATCATCTTGGACCCCACCCAGCTCCTCTGAATGGAGAGGAAGTTTTCTCTTCAGAATATCAGATGACTGTGTGTGCCTGCTGCCACCACTGTCGCTTCTAAGGGGAACCCTTTCTCACTCCTACAATCTAAACAAGGGGACTTCTCCTGGAACTCCTTCTGCCCACAGAGAAGTCCATTTATGGGTTTTAGATGCCTTGAGTCCAGGCCAGTAGATGCAATAGAGGGAAACATGATAAACGTTTCACAGCTTCTTCAGTGGTACTTTGAGTCTGGTCTTCTCCAACTCCTTTGCTACTGTTTACTTTTGAGAGCTGCTCTATGCATTCTGCCCTATTTCTGGAGCTACATTCCATAGTAGAGACAGGGTGGGAGTGGACACGCTCTGTCTTACCTAGCACCACGTCCCCTCACTGGCATTTTAAAAGTTCTACGAAGTCCTGCCAGAGACGTCTTTACCTTTATTAACCTGCACTTTCTCAAACATTTATCCTCAGAATCCAGTTTTTAGCTAACATTTACTAACAGCTTGCAGAACTATCTTTCCTCAGGAATGCACTTTTAAAAGCACTGTTCTAAAATAAAACCAATACTTTAATAAAATTCTTAAACTATTGGTATCTTTTTGTTTAACTGCTAGGAAAACACATACATGAAAATCATGTGACATTGCCAACTTATTTGGTTAGGTCTGTGTTTGGGAAAATAATGCCTTCATAATGGCTGATTTTAACCATCTCAACAGTATATGTTTGCCTATGATCCACTTAACATCCTTTGAGAATAGAATACTTGTATGCTAGTAGTATTCTAATCTCAAAGTGGATTTAGAATCATTAATTCAGTTCTTTATGTTGATCCACAACCTCCACCTGACTCATGTAATATATTGTGTTGTATGATTTTTATTTATGTAAGAACATAGTGACAGACTCAGTACTAAAAGCTAATGAAAGAAAGGAGAGCTGTAAGATCCATCCTTGGCAGTGTATCTACCCAGGACTGTCCTACAAGGATGTGACATGTGAACAGTGAATTCTCTAATTTTAGATCTCTGCCAAATAGAGGGGCCTGACAAAATGATCCCAGTATTTTGTTCTATTTTATGAAGGCACACATACAGATGAACACACGTCATTTAACTGAACAACCTATTTTTATTTATGGCACATGAATTGTTCAATGACTTTTCTTTTCCTAGGCACCTAAATTATCCCTTGACTTCTTTTGACAAACCCTACAAATACACTATTGATTCTTTTCTTAGTGACCTCTCCAGAAGAGAGGTCACAATTTGACTTGGGCCAATTTGTGGTTATCAGTAATCAATCCAAAAATGATGACATAAAGCCCTGCCTTATGTAAGTTCCTTTCATCATAAAGCATGAGGCAGAATCCTCTTCTTGGCAACTAAGCATCTGTTAATACAGATGGGCTAAACCAGATATAGCACATGAGGCAACAGTCAAGAGCAAGTGCTTTCTTACAGCAGTTTTGGATGTTTTGATTTTCAGAGCACTTTTATAGTAAGAATTCTACTTTTGTTTTAAATCTGAGGTTTTTTGTTTTTGTTTTTGTTTTTTGCCTGCCTTTTGTTTGTGTTAGTGTCCCTTTAAGAAATACTGATTTCCAGTTTACTTGTCCCTAACCTTGGAATTCTAACTGTGCAAAATATACAATGTGTGTGTGTGTGTGTGTCTGTGTGTGCTGTAAATATAAATTCTTTCTAATTTGGTCTTGTGGTCTGTCTCTGGTGAGCCCTGCCCTGACAAGGACCCTGCAGAGGTGGTTGTGCCCTTCACAGGATACTTCTTTATCCTGGCAGGTGGCCTGATGCCTAAGAGCCTACCCAACCTGTGACCAGGTGTCCCTCTCGCAGAAAACTTGTTTATACTGGCAGACACCCCAATGACTCTTGTCCAACCTATGTCCAGTTTGTTCCTACCAAGATAACCATGCTCTGGGTGAGCCCTGACCAGGAAAGAAGTTAGATTTGGATCTGTCAGTCAGCAGAGGAGGCAGCACAAGAAAACACATGAAATAACAGAGCATTTTATTACTTACAGATCCCAGAGATAAGAGAGCAGCACACATAAGGGGAGCTGTCTGGGACACACACACTCCATCAGCAAGGGGGGAGCAAAAGTGAGAGAAAGTGAGGGACCTGTGGGCCAAAGTCTTTATTGGCATCCAGGGTGTTACCCACACAGGTTTCACATGGGAAGTTCTACTAGGCTGGTTTAGAACAAGCAGGCACAAGCACTGCACAGTCACACTGTGCAGTCACACTGTGACAGAGAGGTGGTCACTGTGGCATATCTGGGTAGTCCACGTGGGGTATGCAGGTCAGTGGTTGTAGAAGGCTGTGTCTCACTGTCCCCCAGGGAGGAGATCATCAGGAGGTGTTGTATAAGGCAGATATCTGGATTGGCCACACTGAGGGGCTGAAGGGAAGGGTTAAACCAAAAACTGGGTCAAGAGTGACTGAGCCCTGCTTCTAGACTATGGCTAAAATTAAACATATTCAAAACGGATGCCAAGGAGACACATTATAAAATTATAAGAATTAACACTGTGTGTGCTGTGACAGTGTCTTTGTCAGTTTGGGCTGCTATAACAAAGGATCATAGACTGGTGGCTTAAACAACAAACATTTATATCACACAGTCCTGGAAGATGGGAAGTCCAAGGTCCGGTGTCTGGTGAGGGCTTTCTTCCTGGTTTGCTGACAGCCGTCCTCTCATTGTATCTTCACATGGTGGAAAACAGAGAGAGATACCGTGTCTCCTCCTCTTATAAAAGGACATTATGGGACCGTGCCCTTTTTCTAAGCAAAAACAACAGATGGCCTAAACGGATAAAAGGT
>NW_007727626.1:81609-83862 GCF_000696425.1 Galeopterus variegatus | reverse complement strand
ATCTAAACTGGGAGTAGAACTACTATGAAATTTTGATTATCAAGAAGGATTTTTATTACTTCTTTGCTCTGATACAAATTTATACATCTTCTTTATTAATATTTCCTTTAAAAATATATCATTTACATTAGGCCCTTTTTACTTATTTCCTCAAGGGATATCAAATTGGTTTTGAGAAGAAAATGAAACATTGGTTGAGATACTTTGTCAAATATATTATTTTGTCTCTTAACAAAATAGTCTGTATGGGGCATATATTTTCCTTTAATAAGAATTTAAATAATCAGTAATACTCATTCATATTTTTTTCTGTTCTCTCTTTATGGTCTCATTATATTCCCCAAAAAAGTAATTTAAAGATCAGAAGGCTCTGGGGTTTGGAATAAAAGTATATTCCATTGTCAATGATTAAAATTACGATTTCCTAGGGTTCAACATTCTAATAAGTAAGAGAGTAGAATGAGCTATTTTGTTGAATAATTCTCAGAGGAAAGTATGAAATCATGGAATCTGCCCTCAAGGTTTACAAGTAAAGAGGATCTTACATTACATTCAAGTAGGAAAAATTACTATAATTCTGTAATTAAGGAAACTATATGGACATGGGTTTTTTTTTTTTCCCAAAATGCCTATTCATTCAATCATGACAGAGATTTATTTAATCTCAACTATGTATCAGGCACTACATCAGTGATCTAGGAGATATAACACCTAGCATCTGTCTTCAAAGAGTTTGTAATTTAGATATAGGAGAAAATGTAGACTAATGAATATCTTGGGTTAAGAAAGAAGGCTGGGTGTGGAGATAGTGATTCATGACCTCTGAGGTGCATTTTAATTTGTGCATGACACCTCCACTAAGATTCTAATGTTCCCTGTAGTGAAGGTGGTCATGACCCATTCCTGCCCCAACCATTGAGTTCCTGCCATAGTGAATCACTATTAGGAATAGGGATATCTGAATTGTTGAGTTCGTTAGTGCATAAAAGGGAAGGAGGGAGTGAAAACAAAGATGACTCAGTTTACTAGAATTCAAGTCAGGATATAATATGTGACATTAATCAAGTTTCTATAAAGGGCTAAGGAGAATTGAATCAAGCATCATTTGGCAAGTTAAGCTATGAAACAGTTAAANAGAAAAGTTTCCTCGCTGGCAGAGGTCAAGTCTATTTTGCCATAATTTTATTTGACTTAAATCTGTGCATAAAGGAAAGCAAAAGAGGAGATAAAGTACATAAGACATGTCACAACACTCTATGGCAAATACAGCAATCTGTTTGAAAAATATCCTCCGTATGATAACATAAAACTCTTTGGAGGTAGGCACACTCATATTCATATTTAGCCTGGTGCTAATCTATAAGAGTTTTAGATTCTTATTATGTCTAGTGAGGATAATATTTTCCTTGCAAAGTTATAGAAATAGAAAATATATGAAATGGATTTGATTGGTTTAATAATTCATTAATATAATGTATGCAATGTAGAAAGAAAAATACCTGATGCAGTGTAGGGTTTCAATAGTTAATATGAAGCCCCTTTAGCATTATTCTTCAACATGTATCTAAACTGGGAGTAGAACTACTATGAAATTTTGATTATCAAGAAGGATTTTTATTACTTNTGCCTGACAGAACTCCTGCTGCATGTGTGTGTGTTTGTTCCCTATCTGGGAGAACAGCAGTATGCTCACCCATCTCTTGGAATCTCTTTTTGCTCTGCATCCTGGGGGGGAGAAAAGGGTAATCCCTTTGGCCCCAACCCTCTAGGGAAAGGAAAAACCTGTTGGGGTCCCGTGCAGCCGCCAGAGATGCCCAACAGGACATTAATCCCATTATCTGGGCTCCATCCTTATGACCTAACTCTAACTACCTCACATTGGGCATTAGGATTTCAATGTATGAATTCTGGGAAGACACAAATATTCAGTCCATGACAGAGAAACAGGGTATCATTCTGCTGCATGAAGTATTTTACCAAAAATATTCAAATCAAAGTGGTGTGCAATGGTATAGCAAGAGAATTGTTTGCATAGAAAAGTTTCCTCGCTGGCAGAGGTCAAGTCTATTTTGCCATAATTTTATTTGACTTAAACCTGTGCATAAAGGAAAGCAAAAGAGGAGATAAAGTACATAAGACATGTCACAACACTCTATGGCAAATACGACAATCTGTTTGAAAAATATCCTCCATATGATAACATAAAACTCTTTGGAGGTAGGCACACTCATATTCATATTTAGCCTGGTGCTA
>NW_007727626.1:78428-80795 GCF_000696425.1 Galeopterus variegatus | reverse complement strand
TTTGTAATTTAGATATAGGAGAAAATGTAGACTAATGAATATCTTGGGTTAAGAAAGAAGGTTGGGTGTGGAGATAGTGGTTCATGACCTCTGAGGTACATTTTAATTTGTGCATGACACCTCCACTAAGATTCTAATGTTCCCTGCAATGAAGGTGCTCATGACCCATTCCTTCCCCAACCATTGAGTTCCTGCCATAGTGAATTACTATTATGAATAGGGATATCTGAATTGTTGAGTTTGTTAGTGCATAAAAGGGAAGGAGGGAGTGAAAACAAAGATGACTCAGTTTACTAGAATTCAAGTCAGGATATAATATGTGACATTAATCAGGTTTCTAAAAAGGGCTAAGGAGAATTGAATCAAGCATCATTTGGCAAGTTAAGCTATGAAACAGTTAAAACATTAAACGTGGCCTGGAAACATCACTCTAAAGCTTACATTGCCTTTGTGTGCTCCTGTTTTTTGTTGCATTATTTAGTTTACTGCTTTTTCCTATTTATTCCCAATACATTAGAATTAACTACCCCCGGGCCGAGCCTGTGGCGCACTCGGGAGAGTGTGGCGCTGGGAGCGCAGCAGTGCTTCCGCCGCGGGTTTGGATCCTATATAGGGATGACCGGTGCACTCACTGGCTGAGCGCGGTACGGTCGGTCTCAAAAAGGACAAAAAAAAAAAAAAGAATTAACTACCCCCATTCAGCTTTTAGTATCTTGTGTTAACAGACCCACTAATTGACCTTGACTTTACCATTTACCCCTCTAGATTAGATGATCACCCAACTTAACTGTTAACACATCTCTAATTCCTGTCATAAATTAATTAACATTGAATTAGAAGATGAATTTTTTAAGAGAAGCAGTCACTTTTAGTTTCAAAAGTCAGGAAAAGTCAGGGGAGATCTCATGCAAAAGGGTGATTTTAAAATTTCAACAAATAGAAACAGAAAATAAAATGTCCCAAGTAGAGGAAATAGTATAAGAAATGAATAAATAAATAGTATCATGAGAAATAAAGGGAATATTTAAATTTGGGTATATATATTGTAATTTGGGTGGAGAATACAAAAATAATGTAAGGGACATAAGTTTGGACTAGGAAATTGTAGCCATAATTTGAGTCAGATACATGTAACTTAATTTATTAGGCAACGGAGAGCATTTTGCTTTGGAGAATTAAATTATTATATCTATGCTTTTAGAAAGATTAATGTGGGAGTAACATGTAGAGAATTTGGATGGATACTTAAATCATATTATGAAGAAATAGGAATTAAAGACAGTCTAGGAAACAGTGCACAACTGCAAGCTAGAGGACCTGGTAATCAACCACAAGGATAGACAGGGAAAGACAGAAGCCAGAGGCAAAGATGAAAGGATTTTGAATCTAGAAATGTGCCTATTTGTTGGTGAAGTGACTGGGAGGTGTGAGCAACTACAAAAAACACAACCATTTTTCTGGAAGTTCTGGTCTGAGTGACAAAACAATGATGCTATTATAAATCCAAATTTCAAAGTTAGGAGAAAAAGTTGGTTTTGGAAAAACAGAATGAGTCCACTCTCATATCTGTTAAAGTTGAAGGTGCCAGTAAAAAATACAGCAGAATATAGACATAGATCTGACAGCTGGAAATGCAAGATAAGCACTCTGTAGATCTGTAGAGAGGAAATTTGGAAAGGGCGGATCGTGGGATGAGCAGATTGTAAACACAGAAAAGAGATGATGACAGTGATGATGATGATGATGATGATGACGACAGTGATAACAGTAAAAATTAAACAGACTGTAGGGAAACCAAAATATAGAGTGTAGAGAAAGTAAGAAGAGCAAACACAATAGAGAAAATGTTTAAGCTAAGTGGGGAGAAGAGGATAAATTTCTGGAAACTAGGGAAGCTCACGAAGGAAGGCAGAGGTGATCATGTGCACAGGTGCACAAGGACAAGAAAGAGTAGAATCTATGATTAGAGTCATTAAAGTAGTGGGCTAAGAATTTAAATGTCAAGAGGTGGAAAGGTGACAACATAGTGCAGGCAGTGAGCATAAACTACTTTTTCAGATGTGTGGTAATGAAAAGAGATAGAGAATGGTAACTTGAGAGAGATTGTTTTAAGAGAGGGAAGACCTACATACCTGTGTTTTCAGGCAGAAGGTGACAATACACACAAAAGAGGGAATTTATACTAGAAAAGAGATTGGGGAGGGTAATTCCCAAAGCAAGCCACTAAGAGAAAATAAGGGAATAGGAAACATAGAGCATATGAATTAGAACTGGTCAAAGGAAAGAATACCAAAAGAACAGAAGGATTATTTGTGTGTGTGTGTGTGTGTGTGTGTGTGACCAGTAAGGGGATCAGAACCCTTGGCC
>NW_007727626.1:72546-77898 GCF_000696425.1 Galeopterus variegatus | reverse complement strand
TAGGGTTGACAATTAATAAGGTGTAAATAAAAAACTATGCAGAATGGAAACAGGTCACATCTTAAGTCCTTTAAACCAAATGATAAAACTCATCTAGAGCTGAGGACTCCAAGGCTGTACAGAAGAAATTTGGGGGAGTCAGTAATTTTATCATTCTGATAAAGATGTTACAATGATGACCTGAGTAGGTGACTAGGCAAAAAAGCCAGAAGATGATACGACAGACATTGGTAATGGAGAAGAGTGGCCTAATAATGGTAAAAAAAAAAAATAAGTGGGAATTAAAATCAGTGGGAATGGTGATTTGAGTGAGCTTAAAGACGAATAGGTGGTGGCCCCGAAGTGGGAACTTCGGACTCCTGGGCCTAGACCCAAGCTAATGTCATAATGTTATTGCATGAAAGGGGAGAGAAGGGGTAACTCCTCTCATCTCCTTTGCAGGATGCTTTTACTTGTGCATAACCAATAAATATTGAAGTGACCCAAGACACAGCCCGGGCCACTTTTTCCTCTCTGTATAACATTCACTCTAGACAATACCCAGTGTCCAGACTTTGTACTGTGCATGCTTCTCAAAACTGTTTCTCTAGTTCTGTCATCATCTCTTACCTCCATTATTTACATATTCTACTGCATTTCTGACATCTCTAGCTGGATGTCATTTCAAAATCAAACTGCTTACCCCCATGAGCTTGCTCCTCTGCAGGCCTTCCAATGACAGTAAACTGCACGACCATCCCCAAGCTGCTTCATCAAGAGCCTAGGAACCATCCTTGATACTTTTTCCCTTTAGCCCCTATAACTGCATTTAATTCATCAGCAAGTCCTGTCTACTGTCTTTCTAGAACCTATGCTGGATGTAAGCACTACTCCACCACCACTTTCATCATCATTTATCAGTCAGACTGCAGCAATGGAATCCCATCTGATTCTGTTTCCACTCTCACCACCACCCCCAACAGACCATTTTCCTCACAGCAGCCAAAGCAAGCATTTAAAAACCCAAACCACAATTTGTTTCTCCTTGAATCAAATCCCTGCAATGAACCTCACTGCACTTACAATAAAATCCAGACTCCTTACTATGCCCTACGTAGTCCTCCATGACGGGTCCCCTGACAACATTCCCAGTCTCCTCTGTGACCAACTTCTCCTTTGTCTGCTCCTTATAAGTCACACTGCCCTTCTTCCTATTACTGGATGCTTCTATCATCTTCTCACTTCATGGCCTTTATACCATCCATTCCCTCTGCCATGAAGGGTCTTCCACAGCTGTTCCTCTTCACTCTTTGGGTCTCAATTTAAATGCACTTCAGTGACATGACAACTCAATCTGAACTCCTTCCTGGTCACCATTTAGCTCTTTACACTCTGTTACTTCTCTACAGAGCTCGTGGAAGCACCTGATCTTTTATTGTGTATTTATTTACTTATTTTTCTATCTCACACACTAGATTTTAAGCTTTCTCTGCCTTATTCATGACTATATCCCTAGCACCAAATAGTGCCTGATATATAAAAAGCACTCAATATCTATTCATCAAATAGATGAACAAGTGTTTAAAGTCATTAACGTTGAATTTGTCATTATAGGTAATTAACATTCAGTACATAGTGACAAAAGAGCATTAAAATGTATCTTATTCAGACCAATTGGATCTATTCATTTATATACTTTTTGGACTGTACAACCTCTCCTAGTAATGGCTACCATATTTACTGTTTAGTATAATGGCTCCCCATGTGGGAGGTTGCTCAATAAATATCATAGTAATGATGCTCACAATGTAGTCATAGTTATTTATTCTCAAATTATCTCTGACTTCTCTATTGCTTTTTGGAAAGTAAGGAAACACAATTATTAGCCAAAATATAAGATACAGAGGGAAAAGTAAATGGCATTTTATTACTCATTCTCCATTTCTTGACAAATACATGAAACCCATTCTCCAGGAGAAAGGCCTTCAAATATTCATCTTAGACTTAGAACTAGAGGTNCAAGAATAGAAGGATTTTAATGGAAGATATGCAAAGTTATAAATAAGGGTTCAGAAAAAATGTTGCCTTAATCAGAGAAAAACAAAAGCCACATCTTCTGATAGTGAGAGGAGAGACCATTGAGACGGAGCTTAAAAATAGTGAGACTTATTTGTGGAAAAAACACTGTGGCTGGTAGGGTTGACAATTAATAAGGTGTAAATAAAAAACTATGCAGAATGGAAACAGGTCACATCTTAAGTCCTTTAAACCAAGTGATAAAACTCATCTAGAGCTGAGGACTCCAAGGCTGTTCAGAAGAAATTTGGGGGAGTCAGTAATTTTATCATTCTGATAAAGATGTTACAATGATGACNTGAAACCCATTCTCCAGGAGAAAGGCCTTCAAATATTCATCTTAGACTTAGAACTAGAGGTGAGGCCGTTCCTGATTGTATACATTCAGAGTTGGAAGATATAGGAATAAAAGAGCCAGACCAAAGTTTTATAAGAAGGAGTTTCATAAGGTTGGGGAAATCTTTGTCTCTCTACACTAGATTTTTCTAAACAACATCTGCTGCCTTCTGGGGTTTCCATAGAACAAAAGGCTCATAAATAAGGTGGCTGGATTGTATTTAAATCAGTCAAAGGAACAAACTGCATGAAATTTGGTTTCAGATTCTACGTTTTAGAAATTTATTTTTAAATGAACTTTTTCTTTTGAGGCTTTCCATTTACAAGGGAAATATTTTTATTTTCAGTTAGAAAAGTTGCCTCCATGATCTTACATAACATAGCTCTGAGAATTGTCTTGGGGAGATTTGCACTGAAATCTGCTTGCCAACTTGGTCAAAATTCTCTGAATTACCAATTATTAAAATGTACCATCACTATAATCTTGTTTGCTTCATAACAGCTGGAAGTTAATCTATAATATTCACAAGTATGTGTGTCATTTATACTGTCAGCTATCCACCACATAACCTTTGCTACAATTGCAATTGAGTCACCATTGCAGACAGAACAGCTCATGGACATCTGCACAGGTTATTAACAGATGGAGTGCTGAGGAGACAATACAATATGCCATGATTTTCAAGTTGCAAAATCATGGACTCCTTTTAAAAGTAAGAAAACTGGTCATGGCAACATTCATAACATATCACACCACTTCTTTTGCTGGGTACGTTCTTGTCAGTGTTCACTGAGGTGGTTTGTACTGTCTATAGACACGTCCATTGATAAAATGCAAGAACAGTACAATATGTTGTCAAGAGCCCATTAATTTTTTATCATCAGTATTTCTACAGCACTGCAAGTGTGGCTCAGTAAACACTTTCTCTAACAGCATGAAGAGTGTTCAGTTAAGTTACATTGTTGTCTTCTTATCCTGCTTTCTTCATCAACAGGATAATATAAAAGTCCTATTTTACTTAATGTTTACTCACTTTTCTTTGAGAATGTAACAAGGAACCCCCAAACTGTTTATTTCCATGTAATGAAAAAATGTTTTGCACTCTATAATCTTTAAATTTGATCAGAGCTTTTTGTGGTGGGCATTAAGAACTCTTAATGCTTACTTCTCCAAACTTGAAACTTCCAAAATGATTTAAGTCTTCACTAAGCGATAGTAACAGATGATATTTCTTAAGAAGGCATCTGTCAAGCACAAGCCTGGATCAGAGAAGTCTTGAATGAAATGCAAGATTTTCTTCAGAAATATACTGAGAAAATTGGTCCCTGCATATTTCTAACAAAATCATAAAAGTTAGAAAATTATTGAAAAACAAAGTCCAGAAGACCTTGTCCTTTGAAAGGTAGGTACAGTTCAGGTCTTCAAAGTGATATTTCAAGTCAGACCTAAAAATTAAGGTGATCGGTGTTTTTATTCAAATTTTGAAACAACTTAACTTTAAGAGAGAAACATACTGAATTGAGAATTAAGTAATATGGCCAAGCATTTATTCTGACACTTCCCACCAGCTGAATTTAGAGAGAATACTTAATTTGTTTGGTAAAATATGAATATTAATTTGTTCAATAATATTTATTGAGCATATACTGTGAGATAGTGATGCAAAAAGGAGAAAGATATTATCTCTAAGGTACTCCAAGCCTTAGCAGTCTACACCTCCAAATAACTGCACAATTTGCGGAAAAAATATTAAGTAATTTTATTTTTCCAACAATTGTTACCACCTTGTCTTTACTCTTTCACTGGATATGGAGTTTCCTTAAGGACAAATCAATCTGGTCCTCAAATTTTTGATCACTTTTAGTTTTACAGACTTTAACTCTTTCATTTAAAAACCTCAAATTCATATTCAAAGCAAAGTTGTGTCCTTCACCTGCTTTCTTCTTTCCTCTTCCTCTTCCCCATTGCCCACACATATTCCTCCCTGCACTGACCCATGTGGTGTTGGAGCTCATATTTACAGGCTCACTGAGGAAGAGCAGAGGATTCAAGAGGCCCTGCTGTCCGTCCAGGGACCAATCCCAAACAGCTCCCCAGATAATCAGCCTCTGGTGCCCTGTAAGTCTCAGCTACATTCTCTGGCTGACCCTTACTGGGCAGCCCCCATGCTTTATTCTTTTAAGGAGCCAGTGTCTTTAGCCTCTTATCAGGTTTTCCTGCAAGATTCCAGCCTCTAGTGTCATCACACTGGGGCCTATGGTCACACGCAGGATCCATCTTCCACCTGCTTCGAGAGAACCCTCAGTGTAGTCTTTTTCCCCTGGTCTGATTTGGCATCCCACTATGCCATCTCTCCCCAACTATCGCTTTTCTAGTAGCACCAGGGCCAACTAGCAGCCTTGGAGCAAAGCAGATTTCCAGCTAGGGAAGATAGCAGCCCATCCCACTGCAGACACAACCAAACTTTAAGAATGATACTTTTGAAGCCTCACTCCCTTAGCTTTGAGAAAGNAGACACAACCAAACTTTAAGAATGATACTTTTGAAGCCTCACTCCCTTAGCTTTGAGAAAGAAAACCAGATGAAGATACCCCTCACTAGCCTCCAAGAGGGAAGGCGAAGCCATAGGCTTTCCTCACAAACATTGCACTCTCTCCTTGCTCCCTGCCCTTCTCTTTTGCTTCAAATGGTAAAGGCTGCTACTCCCGCACAGCCTATCTCACCCCTGATGGGCACCTGGAGTGTTGCCCATAAGAATTTAGTAAACTTTGTTCTCAAAATCCCTCTGATCTTTGCACTGTCCAATAAAGCCTGGAGAAAAGAAATAATTTAAGCAGTATCTTCTGTTACGTATCATGCCTGGAAGATTTTCACTAAGGTTAGCCATATTTTATTTATTCATTTATTTATTTTAACCATAATTTAATAGCCACATTGAACTTAAATAAGGGAAATACCCA
>NW_007727626.1:70738-72139 GCF_000696425.1 Galeopterus variegatus | reverse complement strand
TAAATAACTTGATTCATGCATTATTTAACTCTACTTGATATATTTATGGTTAATACTGGGTTTTTCCCTTTCCATTTTTTTTTACAGAAGATAAGTAGCTGTTAAAATTGTGGATTACCATTTTTTAAAAGTTGTTCTTTATTAAATTGGCATAATTTATCAAGTTCGAGCTGCTCTGTTAACAAAGTAAAAGAAAACTAACACCAAATTATTAGTTATATATTATATATGTATATAATATATGTATACACACACATATGTTTTAAACAGCTCTGTTTAGCAAGCCATAGTGAAAACAGGAGGAAAATGTTAACATACTAAAAACTCCAGTGCAGAGCTAGCTAATCAGACTTAGTTTATAAAATCCCTAAGCACGTGCATAATACATTCATATACAAATATATAATTCTGTTTCCATATTGCTTAAAATATAAGTCGTAACACTATGACAGTTTTTTTAAGAGAATCATATGTATCTTGATACATAGTTTTCATTAAATATCAACTTATCAATTCATTAAAGCACTAATAGAATTTCTTGTATGCATTCTATATATGGGTTCCATATCTGGAGTGTGAGATAGGAAACATTTTCAATCAAGGAAATTCTTTCCTGGAGAAAGAGCAGAAAACTCAGATGTCAGAAAAACGACCCTACTAGGGCCACAAATGCAATTTTAACACACGAGGGAAAGAAGAGCAGGAACTCTTGAGTTCTTAGTCCTGTATTTTCCAAAATTGCTAGTTTTAGATATAACATGAGATAAACAAAAGCTATACAATCACAACTTAACAACTAGCCATGATAGTTAAGTAATTTAACAATTTAATACATAGTTGAGACAATTCAAATAACAAGATTTCTGTAATTTTTATAATCCGAATGTGGTTGAAATTTTTATTGCTCTAATGTGAATATAACATGTCTCTGAATTATAGAAATTATGATTCCATAATACCTTTTTGAAAGTAAATTGTGTTCGTACAAATGTTTTACTGTACTTTGTCTAGAGATACTGTTACAGCTAATAACTTTCCTTATGTGCAGGTGCTCCTGGGAGAGAGAGTCTGTAAATACTCCATATAAATAAGGACTCTTTGTTTGGAATTGTATGCTCAGTTGTAATATTTATCCAAAATGATCAGGTACCATGTTGGGAGTGCCTAAAGAATGCATAAGAACTATTTGGCACAGAATAAATATTTATTTATCACAAATACAATAAATGAGCAAATAAATGATATGCTGAGCATTAATTCTGATAAGACAATCAGTTGCATGACTTGATGGCCATACCACTCACTATTTTATTTCTTGCCTGCTTTAGTCTGTTTTATGTTGCTATAACAGAATACCTGAGACTGGGTAATTTATAAGGAAAAGAGTTTTATTTGGCTTAC
>NW_007727626.1:69035-70289 GCF_000696425.1 Galeopterus variegatus | reverse complement strand
CTGGGACAGCTGCATCTGGCATGGGCCTCAGGCTGCTTCTACTCATGGCGGAGAGTGGCAGCAGCCGGTGGGTACAAGCAGATCACATGGTGAGAGGAAACAAGAGAGGGAGAGGAGGTGCCAGGGTCTTTTAAACAACCAGCTCTCATGGGAACTCACAGAGCGAGAACTCATGCATTTATCCTAACTCACAGAGCAAGAACTCATGCATTTATCCTCCCTCCCCCAGGGAGAGCATTAATCCATTCTGAGGGATCCACCCCCATGACTCAATCAGTTTCCAACACTGCCACACTGGAGATCAAATTTTCACATGAGTTTTGGAGGGGACAACACATCCAAACTCCATCATTCCGCCCCTGGCCCTCCAAAACACATGTCACTCTCACATACAAAATACAATCATTCTATCCCAAGAGTCCCAAAAGTCTTAGCTTGCTCCAGCACCAACTTATAATTCCAAAGTCCAAAGTCTCATCTGAGACCAAAAGCAAAAGTCCTTCCAGTTGTGAACCTGCAAAAACCAAAACCAAATTTATCTACTGCCAAGATACAATTGTAAAACAGACATTGGGTACACATTCTCATTCCAAAAAGGAGGAAGAGGCCAGAAGAAAGGAAAAACAGGCCCCAAACAAGTCTGAAACCCAGCAGGGCAGACATTGTGTTTTAAAGCTCAAAAATAATGTTCTTTGATTCCAAGTCCTGCATCCTGGGCACAATTGGGCATCTGGGCCCCCAAAGCATCAGGCAACCTTGTTCCCACAGCGCTGCCAGACAGAGCCCAGTGGGCCACACTGGTGACCATGGCTTTTTCAGGCCTGTGTTGCACGTTACCAGTGGACCGGAGTTCTGGCGTCCTGGTGGAAGCCCTGCTGCCTTGGCTGTACTAGACATTCCCCTGGTGGGGGCTCTCTGTGGGGGCTCCAACCCCACTTCTGGTACCAATTTTCTGTTTTACTCAGTTTTGTGTTGCTATAACAGAAATACCTGAGACTGGGTAATTTATAAGGAAAAAGGGTTTATTTGGCTTACGATTCTGGGACAGCTGCATCTGGCACAGGCCTCAGGCTGCTTCTACTCGTGGCGGAAAGCGGCAGCAGCTGGTGGGTATGAGCAGATCACATGGCGAGAGGAAGCAAGAGATGGAGAGAGGGGAGGTGCCAGGGCCTTTAAACAACAAGCTCTCATGGGAACTAATAGAGAGAGAGAGAACTCACTCATTAATCCCCCTCCCCCAGGGAGAGCACTAAT
>NW_007727626.1:62537-68077 GCF_000696425.1 Galeopterus variegatus | reverse complement strand
TTTGTTTTATTCAAATGTTGTTTCCTCAGAACCAAGGCCGGCAAGTCAGAAAACATGCTGAATGAGTGGACGGAGTAAAGCATGTTTAAACCAGAAAAGAATGATTTGAGCTTTCTGGTCATGTGAATTCCAGCCAAATTTGTTTGGCAGCATGAATTTATGCAACTGTCTTTCTGTCTGTCTTCCTACTTACCTGTGTATTTGTTTGTTTATTTGCTTACTTATTTACTTATTGCACTTAGGTCCCAGGAGCCCGCAAGGCTGATAAACCGTTCACATCAAACTATCGTGGGCCTGCCACCACCCCTCAGGTGACTGCTGATTTCACATGTGAAAGATGTTTCTGGATTTCCTTTTTGTCACTTGCCCTTCTTTCCTTCATTTTCCTTCTTGTCACCAAGGAGTCAAATCTAACCAAACTGGTGATACCTCCTGAAGTGTGCCTTTGATTTTTGCCAAACTATATTTTAATCCTGGGAGCTGTCAGAAAGAGCATCACAGTGTTTGCTGGTGTCTCTTCCATGGCGTTCAATTGCAGTATTAACAATGATATAAAAAAAATCATCTTTTAGTGCCAGAGAGGAGATATGTCACAGCCCTGAAGAGTGCAAGCCCTGCAGCAAAGCCCCCTGCGTAGCTCTATGTGCAATCTTGGGCAAGGCACATAACCTCCTTCCACTTGGCTTTCTCATCGATAAAATGGGAAATAATAACACCTATCTCTGGGTTTATGAAGATGACATGTGTTAATATAAACATAGCTCCTAAAATATTCCCTGACAATTACTGTCTAATGAATGGTAGCTATTATTCGTTAAAATTAATTCCGGTAAAAATAGAAAATCTCTCCAAGTAGGATTTTGCTCATTCTATTTTGAGGCTTGGATCAAACTCCTTTCCTTTCTTTTTATTTTTCCTGTTTTCACTGATCTAGGCAGCTCCCTCAAGCTTCAGCCCATCTGCCTTATCCCCGTATGAGACGCCATCTAGTAAAACTACAGGTCCAGTGAGAAGGCGTCCGACTTCTCAGCTTCTGTGGCTTTATCTCTAAAATAAAACAAAAACAAAAAAGTCTAAAAGTAGGCAGCATTCCAGTTGTGCATCTTTAGCTGCCCGTCTATAAACAGCCATTTTATCTACAACTGTCATCTATAAATTCTAGGGTGCTAAAAATTAGAAAGAAAGGGCTTTATAGAAATATATAGGAAAGAAACTGTGTAAATAACATTTTCTTTCCTGGGCTGACTTACATCTCCTGTTATTGCTTGTTTCTCCTGATTGCCAGAGACCTTCAAAACAGACGGGGGAGAGCACCCAGGGACTCGTTCAAAACGAAGAGCAGGATGAGTTATGTTAATTGAGAATGTCTACACCAGTCAGCTGAGGAAGTACGAGCAGTTTTTCTCTGTCACTTCATCATCGGTCACTGTATCTCTGCCTCAAATTCTTTGACTTTTAAACAAGCATAATATCAGTTTCAGAGCTCACAGGAATTTGGAGAAAATTAATGAGATTATATAACTTAAAGAAAAAAACAGTCAATGATCTAGGAGAAAGGCAGCCAGCAAACATTCAACCTGACATTCCAACAAATAGAGGGTGAGGGGCGCTAGATCTTTATATATCATTTGATATATGAACAGAAGAAGGCAGACTGCATGTTTAGGGGGGCTAAGACAATTGAGAAACCCTTCTGAATTTCTCTTAAAATGATGTATTACAGCTGAAAACAATTGCAGGAAACATTGTTCCTACCATGTTTGTAAATGAAAGGATTTTTACAAGAAATGACAACTAGATGTGGAAAAGTATTTTAGGTCATTTAGTTTATCCACTAACAGCATGTAAGTCTGGTGCTACATTCTATTTTCAGGTTCTTTACTCAGAATGCTTAAATTTTCACAGGGATAAATATTTTCCAACTCATCCTGATAGATGCTTCTCTTCCAACATGTTTTTCCATCCTGTGTTTAAATACTGTAAGCATTTTCCTTCGTTAAATCCTTTCAATCCTTTTCTGAAGAATTTCTTTCTGAGAGTAGCACCATTCTGATATTTATAGGACAATGCCTATTCATACATGAATTCAGTTTCCAGTGTTTCAGATTACCCTAAATCTTAGTTTGGGAATCAGTGCTATTCTGTATCTTAATAAGTAAAATAAACCTTTTTTGGAAACCTGAGATTTAGACTTTTCTACCCTCCTTGAGATCACCAAGGTACGTACACTGAAACAAGGTGATTTTTACTTAACGTTCAATAAGAACTCTGTAGGATTAAACTGAAAATAATAGAGTTGACCTTGACCCATGAGAGGAATGAAGCAAACTTTGGTGCACTCCCAAACAACAGATAAGCCCAGGAAGTGCTAACACTTCTATTAAGTAAAGACACTTTCCCATAGCTGTAAGAGCTCTTTTCACAGACTATTTGATGAATCCACTTCACCTCTTAATAACTTGTGCTGCATTGGTTATGTTTCAGAAAAGGGAGAATTCTGCAGCCAACACAACAGCTTACAAAGAATTTTTTCTTCACTGGATAAAACCTAAGACAAAGTTTTCTAGAACTTTGCTCAATACTTACATAGAGAAACATACTTATAAGTTTTCTCAATTTTTTATTGTGTAATTTTTTTATTATTTACCATCTTAATTTTTAAGTGTGCACTTCAATGATATTTAAGCACATTCATACTGTTGTGCAATCACCACCACCATCCACCTCCAGAGTTCTTTCCATCTCGTAAAACTGAAACTCCAGAGAGCAGAGTCCACTCAGGACCACCGGGAGCTTGTCAGGTCAATATCCCAAGACAGCAGGAAAAATTTTAGCTACCTAGCTATATAGACCATTCTAAAAGATTTTGCTTAAGAGAAAAAATAAGGGAAGGGGCACCAATTAAATTTTATAATTTAATCTAATTGGAAATCCAAAATTATATACAAAACTTATACAGTAATAATTTATATAATAAAAAATGAAAAGGGCACTGATTGGCTTTTGTGCATAGAAAACATAGCTCTAAGTTAACTTTAACATTTACTAAAATGCACCAATTGACAAAACTTCATGGATTTAATACTGGGGGCTCAAATTATAGTTATACCTGGGGATCACCTAAATTTAAACATTGTACTGCTATAACCTTCAGAAGGTAACTACATATAAAATAGAGGACAAATAGCTATGTCTCACTTCAACTGTAGCCTTGCCTAAATTTCCCATAGTCATAATACCCATTGCCCTTAAATATTTCATACTGGGCTTCAACGCTCTAATGCAAGGTATGATAAATTAAAATTAAAGTGAGTTTTGGCACTTACAAATTGGTTTGTTAAATGGAAACCTGTGGACCCCCGTTAAAATAGTTAATATTGCCAAAGTAAATTAAAATAGGGCCTTCAAAATTAACACATATAAAACCTGATAAGGAAAATAATGGTTAACCCCATTTCTTCTCCATTTGATAGCTGAATTTTGCCTGTTCTTAAGCCTAAAAATAATAAAAGGCATCTCATCATAGATTATTACAACCCTGATGCTGTGGTCGCATCGATCCAGGTCACCATACCCAATATTATTATAATTACTTATTTCATTCAATCAACAACCAGTAAGTATTTCGCTCTTATAAATTGATTAACACACCCTGTCCAGTGTCTATTCCAACAACTTCTCAGTCACAGTTACCTCCCCCTCTGAATACACCTTTTCCACACTACACCTGGGGTATCTCAACAGCTTGCCATCACACACTGTTTTCACAGGCAAGATCTTAACTGCAACTGTCTTTCTGTAGGAGCACAGGTACGACATTACATTGATAACATCCTCCTCCAAGGAGATTCATTTCACACACTTACTATTGACACAAAGTCACCATAACATCTTTTAGTCTGTTTGGGTTCTGGTGGCAACATACTATTCATTTTCAAATTTTACTTAAAAATTAAAATTAGCACATGCTTCTGTCAGTGCCTTCAAAAAAATTCCTCCACTATAAAGGCTTAGGCAATGTCTTCTTATGCCTCCTGGAGCCTCTGGACCACTTATGACAGCCATTGGTTTCCCCAGGGCTTCTGATACAAGAAATTTCTTCTTTCAGACTCATGCCAGCCACCATTTAAAAAAAAAAAAAAAGACTGCCTGTTATACTTTGGGTCATGGAAACAGAACCCCACAACTTCAGCATGGCTATGGAGGTGCTATAGTTTGAATATTTGTGTTCCTCCAAAATTCATGTTGAAACTTCACCTTCATTGTGGTATTAAAAGGTGGGGCCTTTGGGGAAGTGATTTAAGTCATGAGGTTCTCTGCTCTCATGAGTGAGATTAATACCCTTATAAAAGAGTCTTCAGAGAGTTTCTCAGCCCTTCCATCCCTTTTGCCGTGTGAGGACACAGCATTCATCCCTTCTGGAGGACACAGAAACAAGGCACCATCTTCGAAGCCGGGAATGAGCCCTTACTTGATTTTGGACTTCTCAGCTTCCAGAGTTGTGGGGGGAAAAAAAGTTCTATTATTTATAAATTACCCAATCAGAGATATTTTGTTCTACCAGCAGAAACAGATTAAGACACAAGGCCTCCCTAAGACAGGTTGGAATAAAACCTGGGTGCTCTGGTATATTCCACCTGTAGGAGAGGGTAGCTTCCCCTGTCCTCAGTGCCTTGCCAGATGCCAGGTGCTGGGGGAGGTCACCCATCCCCCAGAAACCTTGGCAACCTGGAAAGCCCTTTGGGACTAACTGAGTGAACAGCAATGGGAGTTCATGGACTATCTAAACGAAGCTGTCAACAGTCATATGTGACAGAGCTCAGTGGAATGTTGCTGCTTTCTGCTCCTTAACTAAAATGGCCCTGATAAGGGATGGGACCCAACAAACAACACACTTGTCCAAACTTCAGGCACTGGATGTGCTGGCCAACAAGTGGTCCCATTTCACTTTTATTTAAACTATTGAGCCATTGCCCAAGAGTTGTCTCTTTGGATAGACAAAAACACATACTCTGGGAATCTCTTGCCTTGTAGATACCAAGTTAATAAATCAGAATCACACATTTCTATATATACTAAGGCCACAATACAAGGCCTTGCCAGATCACCTCTTACTCCCTTCAGACTTATAGACATTACTAATTATAACCAAGACACACATTTTACTTCTTAGAATACACAATTCTGGATCTTGAAAAAGGCATTTAGTAGCACTTTCAGGCCCCTAATAGGTCCCAAGTCACCTCTTAACTGAGAGACATAATGGTGTCCTCAAACTACTTCTTTTCAAATTCCAGTCCAACAAATAAACCCCTAAAGACCTCTATCTTGCCCCAGGTATTAACCTATCTCTACACATTTTTTATCTTGCCCCCATCTCCTAAGGGCTGGAGGCCACATCGAGGGTGTCTACTCTCCTGGGGCTCTTTAATCCTAGGCAGTCCCATGGCCCAGACAAAAAACCTGTCACGTGCAGCGGCACAACTTTCTGTTGACTATTGGTCTTATTACTACTGGTCTGGGTGCTTTTTATACGTTCA
>NW_007727626.1:59593-60861 GCF_000696425.1 Galeopterus variegatus | reverse complement strand
TCACTCTCTTCTGTCCTGCAAGATTTCTGCTAAGTCCACCAATAATCTTATAGGAGTGCTCTCATACGTGATGAGTGATGTTTTGCTTGCTACCTTCAAGATTCTCTTTTAGCTGTGACTTGGAATTTGATTACAATCTTTTTGTAAATCTCTTTGTGTTTATCCTACTTGTAGTTTATCAAGTTTCTTAAATTTTGTATTTTTTTTTAATTTGGAAAGTCTTCAGCCCTTTTTTCTTTATACAAGCTCCCTGTCATTTTCCCCCTATATTCACTTTCTACAACTCTTGTCATGAGTATGTTGTCCTACTTGATGATATCCAATAAGTCCATAGTATATCTTTGTATTTCATCTTAATTTTTTCTTCTCACAAAATATTTATACCTAGCCTGTTCTCAATATTCTGATGCTTTCCTCTTGATCAAGTCTGTCATGCCCTTCTAGTAAATTTTTCAACTCAATTATTGTATACTTCAGCTCCACAATTTTTGTTGGGTTCTTGATTTTATCTCTTTGTTGATATTACAAAAACTTGAAAAGAAAAAAATTAAAAATCATCCAAAATATCCANGAGGGTTGCGATCCGTTGCCGGTCACGAAAAAAGACAAAAAAAGGAAAAAAATATATATATTTTTATTTATATTTTTCTGGAGCTGTGTGCGCTCTTTTAATCTAATTGGGGAAAAAAAATTTTCTCTTATATTGATTATTGTATTTTTTTCTCTTTTCCCTGGTCTGCTT
This sequence comes from Galeopterus variegatus, assembly GCF_000696425.1. Lineage (NCBI taxonomy): Eukaryota > Metazoa > Chordata > Mammalia > Dermoptera > Cynocephalidae > Galeopterus > Galeopterus variegatus. The sequence goes on along the minus strand of NW_007727626.1, from coordinate 60,119 downwards.
TTCAAACATAAACCTTCCAGATGTTTGGATCTAGATCTCTGTGTAACACATCTTCCCTTCTCTCTCTCTCTTTTAAACTTCTTTTTATAGCCTCTTTTTCTTAATCTAATATGGCATAATGATTGCACTTCACATTGCTTATTTGATTTTTTATCAGTTTGTCAATTAACTGATGCCAATGTGGATATTAATTATTTTTCTATTAGGGGATTCCTTACTATTTGTCCCTTTTTATCTAACAGAGCCTGTGTCTCTTTGCATCTTAAAGAAAATGTCAAACATTTTCTTGATGTTTTTTCATAGAATATTATAATGACTTTTTTCCAAATTATATTCTTCCTCTTACTATAGAGGTTAATATTTATTTCCTTTCTCAGTAGTACTTTTTTTCTCTATAATTTATTTTTCTCTTCATTCTTTTGCTCATTTATCTGGGCTAGTTCCTTCCAGAACTAGTTTCAACCGGTAAAAGAATATGTTGCTTCTTTTGATTTTATTTTCTGTCCATTTCAGTTATGGTGCCCTC
>NW_007727626.1:57054-58333 GCF_000696425.1 Galeopterus variegatus | reverse complement strand
GAGGAAGTAGGGTGGGAGTGTCTGCGGAAACCTTGCCTTAGCCCTTATTGGCCAAATACACACTCCCACGCTCATGGACACGGCATGATTGCAATAGCTAGGCATTAAAATAGGATACATGCTCTCTTGACCTTTAAGCTAATAGGATTATGTTAAAACCTCCCCTCCCCATCCACCTATAAAAGCAAGTGCTTGTGTGATAATAAACGGAACTGCTTGACAGAACCCCCACTGCGTCTGAGTGTTCTTTAACAGGCTGGTTGGGGCCGGCGGGTGTGCTCACCTCTCTTCACGGCTCTCTTCCTCCTTCTCCTCTCAATGGGGACCGGGGAAAGAGGAATCTGGACAATCCACCCGCCCACCAGAAGGGACACCAAGGGAGAGACTGATAGCAAGGCAAGGGCTGTTCAGGTCAGCCAGTGGCAGACCCGACAGAACTCCACTTCATTCAGTAAAAATTTGGAATGGTCCTCTGATTTTCTTTTTAGCCCCAAACACTAATTAACATAATGGGTGCTTTTGAAGTTATGTGGATAATACATTCTATTCTCTGTCCTCTTTCCTCTTTAACAGACTATTTCCATGCTACTTTATCATTGTTCTCCCATGACAACACTATAGATCATGCTATCACACAGAATTACAACCCTGAAATGCTAAATTAAAATATTTTATATTTTGTCCTGGTCTTCTTATCTTTCAGATCTCTAAAACAAAAATCTATACCTAATCCTTGATCAACTCAGAATCTATAATTCTTTGACCCCATCAAATTTGTCCTTTTAATTTAACTGCCTTTTCTGTCCACTTCCTTCCCTATGAAACATAGATTTAATAGCCAGTCCCTCAACCCAAAAAATGTATAGCTTTATTTTTTCCAACTGACCATTTATTTGATGCCTGTGTAACAAATGGTAAGAATTAATGAGAACAAAACAAAAGCTTAAGATTGGTAAAACTACATATTGATAGTCAACAATATCAACTAAATTTGCAGTTTTCATAGTTAATATTTTTTCTCTCCTAACATCTTACATACCACGACGCCTTCATTCTCAATAGATAAACAACTTCTTACTTCACAAAAAGAGAGTCAGCCATCAAATGAGATTTCCCCACCCTACTGACACCTAAAATAAAAATTAATCTGCACTGACATATCTAAGAATCTCAACAAACACCTAGCATAAGAAACTTAAGAAAACTATACCAAGGCACGTACCCATTGGCCATTTGTATGTCTTCCTTTGAAAAATGTCTATTCATCTCCTTTGCCCAT
>NW_007727626.1:56045-56883 GCF_000696425.1 Galeopterus variegatus | reverse complement strand
CTGATTTTGTATCCTGAAACAATACTGAAATTGTTGATCAGTTCTAAGAGCTTCTTGGTAGTCTTTAGGTTTTTCTATATATAAGATCTGCAAACAGGGACAGTTTGACTACATCCTTTTCAATCTGGATGCCCTTTATTTCTTTCTCTTGACTGATTGCTCTGGCTACTACTTCCAATACTATGATAAATAGGAGTGGTGAAACTGGGCATCCTTTTCTTGTTCCTGTTCTTAATGGAAAAGCTGAAAGCTTTTCCACATTCAGGATGATATTGGTGATTGGATTGTCATATATGGCTTTTACTATATTGAGATAATTTCCTTCTATACCTAATTTGCTGAGAGTCTTTATCATGAAGCAATGTTGAATATCATCAAATGCTTTTTCTGCATCTATTGAGGTAATCATATGGATTTCGTCCTTGATTTGGTTTATGTGGTGTATCGCATTTATTGACTTGCATATGTTGAAACATCCTTGCATCCCTGGGATGANTGCATTGAATCTGTAGATTGCTTTGGGTAGTATGGACATTTTCATGATTTTAATTCTTCCCATCCAATAGCATGGTATGTCTTTCCACCTTTTTGTGTCCTCTTTAATTTCTTTCAGTAGCATTTTGTGGTTCTCATTGTAGAGATCTTTCACTTCCTTGGTTAAATTGATTCCTAGGTACTTTAATTTTTTTTGTGACTGTTGTAAATGGGCTTACTTTCTTCATTTCTTTTTCTGCTAGATTGTTACTGGAGTTTAAAAATGCTACTGATATTGGGGTGCTGATTTTGTATCCTGAAACAATACTGAAATTGTTGATCAGTTCTAAGAGCTTCTTGGTAG
>NW_007727626.1:52683-54716 GCF_000696425.1 Galeopterus variegatus | reverse complement strand
GTCTCTAATGAGTCTGTACTTCTGTGGTATCAGTTGTAATGTCTCCCTTTTCATTTTTGTTTTTTGTTATTTGGGTCTTCTCTCTTCTTTTTGTTAACCTAGCTAATGGTTCTTCTATTTTATCTTCTCAAAAAACCAACTTTTTGTTTCATTGATCTTTTGAATCACTTTTTGGGTCTCTATTTAATTTATTTCTGCTCTGAAATCCTCAGCATCACTACTCATCAGAGAAATGCAAATCAAAACCACATTGAGATATCATCTCACCCCAGTTAGAGTGGTCATCATTAAAAAGACTGAGAATAACAAATGCTGGTGAGGATGCAGGGAAAGGGGAATTCTTCTACACTGTTGGTGGGACTGTAAATTAGCACAGCCATTATGGAAAACAGTATGGAGTTTCCTCAAACAACTATATATAGAACTACCATATGATCCAGCAATCTCACTACTGGGTATATAGCCAAATGAATGGAAATCATCATGTTGAAGGGATACCTGCACTCCCATGTTCATCGCAGCTCTATTTACAATAGCCAAAATACGGAAACAACCTAAGTGTTCATTGATGGAGGACTGGATAAGGAAAATGAGATATATATATACACAATGGCATACTACTCAGCAATAAAAAACAGAATAAAATTCTGCCATTTGCAGTATCATGAATGAATATGGAAAAAATTATGTTAGGTGAAATAAGCCAGACAAAGAAAGATAAATATCACATGTTCTCACTCATAACTGGGTGCTAAGAAAGAAGAAAAGAAAGACCACACAGAAGGACCGAACAAATCTAAGGATACTAGAGATGAAGGAGGAGGGAAGGAAAGGATTTATGGAGTGATAAGTTGGGCAAAAGGCATAAAGAAAAATAATGGTTTATAATAATGAATAAGCTAATAACAAAAAATTAAAATTAAAATAAAACTACACCAAGGAACATCATAATCAGATTTCTGAAAACCAACACATCTCAAAGGCATCCAGAAGAAAAATACTCATGATGTACAGAGAGAAAGATAATGGTGGCCACGGATTCCTCATTGGAAACAATGCCAGCAGGAGAAGTGTAGAGTGACATCTTTAAAGTACTGAGGGAAAAAGGAATTGTTGACCAAGAATTGTAAACCCAGTGAAAATATATTACAAAAATAAGGTTGTAAGAAAGATATTTTCAGACATACAGAAACTGAAAGGATTCATCACCTGCAGACTGCACTATAAGAAATGTTCAAGGGAATAATTCAGGCACAAGTAAAACGATACCAAATAGATACATGGATCTAGAAAAAGAAAGGAAAAGTACTAGTACAACCGTGTTGAAATGATGATGAAGGAATTTTTTTTTAGGTTAAATGTACTAATAAACTGGGAAGGGTATTATTTGGGAATTGATAAATTTCTGTAAGATCAATGCCTATGGAATTGTACTGAAGGTCAAATCCAACAGTGGTTCATAGCCTCCACACAGTGTAGGTGAATAAAAGAACCACCTCAGCAGAACTCCAATTCACTCTAAATCATAGGGAGCTAGGGTTAAAAGAGTCAGTGTACCAGGTTGGTTAGTAAATTGATTAAAGAGTTATAAGTCCCTACAATCAGAACTGTTGGGTCTAGCTTTTGCCCTTGAGCTAAATCACTGATTAGGGACACCTCCTAGTGACCTCAGGGACTATACTGATAGGCAAAAAGCAGCCTTCAGTAATTTCTATTGTCCATGATCCATCATCCTGCAAGAGCATTATAGAAAGTATGTACCTCCTTTCCTCCAGAAAAATCTTTCTCAGGCAGCGTATTCCTTATTCCCTGACCCACTTCATGCTGGAGTAATTACTGTGAGCTTCACTGATGAAAGACAAAAGAACTTGACTTAAGCAGATAAACACACACTAAAACTATCAATATTTATCAACCAAGTCTTCCATTTGTTTGTGAGAACAAATATCGAAGAATCACAGCTATCTGATTGCAGCAAGCAATTTGAAAATTAGGAAAAAGACTGAACACTCGTTCAAAACTGAATGAAGAAT
>NW_007727626.1:50793-51687 GCF_000696425.1 Galeopterus variegatus | reverse complement strand
AAAGAGAGTTAAAGAGAATATCATATCTATAAAATAAGAATATGTTGCTATAAATAAAAAACAATCAACAATCTTGGAAAATACAAATTAGCAAATTTGCAAATTAGCAAAATGGCTGAATAACAGCATTTATTTGTCTGATGATTAATAATACAGGAATAACATGATGTGATAGTATAATGAATGATTGAAAAGGATCAAATTGATTTACTTGGGAAAAATTCCCCTGTTAAAAAAACAATAGGAGATTTTTCTGGCCATTTGCAGGTGGAAGTTCAGCTGTAACTTGTCAATGCCTAGGAAGGGTATCGTCAGCTTCCAAGTAAAAGTGATGGAAAGGAATATCCACACAGGATAACTGATATCAGGTTGATACCCAAGGATGAGTATTACTGTGGTGTTCTCCATTCCACTGGGATTGTAATTTTCAATAGAACTATGAGAGTTCATGCCCTAGAAGAGGGCTTGAGAATCTGTGAACACATGATCCGTCCTTTGCAAGTGACTGCACTTGCTGGAGAACCCCTGTAACTGCAGTGGATAGCGAGGGAGACATCTGTGACTACCTCCAGTGAGAATTCTGAGACCCCAAGGATCAGACCAAATGAAGCCTGTCCTCCCTCTCAGGCACAGCACAACAGGAGTCTTCGTGTATTTGTTAATCTTTGCTATGTAAAGGTCTTTGGTGTTTTTAAATGATTGTTCATGCTTTAGCTTGCACTGTAGTCAATAAAATCTCTTATACTAATGAAAAAAAAATAATAGAAGCATTCTGGTATAAAGAAAGTAGCACAAAACTGTCAATTTCTACCTCTATTCCTAGAATAATTCAAAAGCAATAATAATAATGTGAAATAATTATTTTTAAAACCCTGCCACTGTACCTATTCTTTG
>NW_007727626.1:49822-50770 GCF_000696425.1 Galeopterus variegatus | reverse complement strand
AATAGAAGCATTCTGGTATAAAGAAAGTAGCACAAAACTGTCAATTTCTACCTCTATTCCTAGAATAATTCAAAAGCAATAATAATAATGTGAAATAATTATTTTTAAAACCCTGCCACTGTACCTATTCTTTGTTCCTCCTGCACCGTTAAAACGAAACCTGGATTTTCTTTCAGTAGCTGCTGCATGTCTTCTGTGGAACTCTCCTGTTCCCACCTCCTCAACGACCACTCTCTATGTACATTTTGCTTTTCTCTGTATGTACATTTCTCCAAGGAATGCTCTTTTATTCCATTCGATCACTCTCAAATTTATCATTTCTTTTTTTTTAAGTTTTTTCCCCCAAATCCCTGCTTTTTGTAGCTATTTACCTTATTCCTCTCTCCACAACCAAACTTCTGAAAAGAAAGACTAGACTGACAATCTACATTTTTTTCACCTGTAATCTGTCTTCAATACTCTGCAATCCACCTTTTACTCCCACTGTCCCAATCAAACTGACCGCATGAAGGACTCCAGTGGTGTCCGTGACACCAAATCTCCTAGTCATTTTTCCAGCTTTCATCTTTCTTGAACTCTGAGCATTTAACACCATTGAGAACACTTGCCTTCATGAGACTCTCCATTTAAATACTGTGCACCAGGAACTCTTAGTTTTCACCCCACTTATTTCACCTAATTTCAAATTACAGAGTAGCAACATCCTTTTTCAGCAATTCACTGAAAAACTGATTCTTTGGCTACTCTCAACAAAAAGAAATTGTTACAAACTACAGGTGGACAGTGGGCAATATTTTCAGCAAACAGATTGACAAATTCGAAGTGTAGGATGTCAGTGAATGGCACTTGCTCTTCTGCGAAGTGATATTTGGTAAATTGGGTTTAGATGAATTTGATAGATTATTATTTCATGAAAAGCTGTCAGTGAACACTGCTGCCATTTTTTCT